>NW_016107726.1:1078644-1095944 GCF_001604975.1 Cebus imitator | reverse complement strand
TTTTAAATGAGGATGTAAAAAACTCTTTAAAGCCAGAAATTGTTTGGTATAGACTTTCATACTAGAAATGAAAAAGTTAATGAAGGCTTGCAAAGGTAAGTTATGACATCATAGTGGCTAGAGAAGTACGCCTAATTGCTGAGAGACTAATAAAGCCTTAAAGAGATGACAATGCTGAATGCCTGCTAGATGAAAAGTCCATGAAAAAATAACATGGTAACTTTTCAATAACACAGTAACTCTTCAAACTAAATATGTGGCAGAGAGTCAATCTCTTGTCTGTAGAATTGTATTTTTGTCTTGCAAACAGATGGATATATAGATGTGGCTGGACCTGGTATTTTACTAGTATCCATCTAGTATTAGCTCCAAATGATCGTTAAAAATCCTTTATGTGAATGCACCGCTACAAACACGGAAAACGCTGAAATATTCAAAGTGTTGAAAACTTATTAATTTCATGGCTTATTCTAGAACATCTGTGTTGACATTTACACCGATGATGCAAAGCAATGTTTGGTAAAAACAGCAGACACCTTACTTAGCACAAACCAGGGCAGTGGTACTAAATTTTACTAGGGATCATTATATTCTTCTCTGCCACAGACTTTGAAGAATATAAAAGGCCAAATCAAAGATTTAAAGATTAAAGATTTCGCCTTTTATGTTCTCAAGTCCGTGGCAGAGAAGAATGTAACGGTCACTAGTAACTGAAGAACGTCCTTGATAAAGCAGTAAAAATTTGTATTGACTAAAACTTTATTTCAACTATGTATCTTAATATTCTATATGACTAAGTGCTATGGCTATGTCAAGGAAAAGCACCTTCACATTTGTTGGAGCAAAGAGTCACATGAGCTGCTCTGTTCATTAAATACCCATTTTAATTTGAGATGATGACTAACTATGGTTATTCAGAGTTGGGTGTTTGGTAGAACTAGCCTCAAAAAATAAAGTGAGCCTGTTATTTCAAGGAAAACAACTGATGTTATTTGTTGCCATTGATAAAAATTCAGTGTTTCAAGTGAAAGTCTGCAGTTTAGAAATCTTTTATCTGCTACACTGAGTGTGACAACTCCCTAACATGTGGTCAGTGAGGATACTAATGAATGTAATTTTTTTTTCATATTACACAATGAAAGATATCAACATTTGGAAGATCTACATAATTCAGTAAACCAACAATTTCCAAATCCCCAACACACTATAAAAGCATGTAGGGATAAAAGATCCACTCAAAGTATAAAATAGTCTGATGAATTTTAATTTAACAGAATATGAAAAGTTCACTGATATGATTTTAGAGTTTTGATAAAGAATCAAAGAAGACTATGCACAATTTTCTGAAGACTAAAAAAGTTTTTTTGACTTACATATCTGTGTAAGATCAAGTTTTCTTCATATACTTCAAGCAAAACAACATATCACAGCAGATTGAACAAAGAAATAGATTTCAGAATTCAAAAAGACATTAAAGAGATTTATGCAACTGTAAACCAATGCCATTCCTCTCACACATTTTTGGAAAATGTGGTTATTTCTCATTAAAAATGTTACTTATGTTATCATGCAATGATTGTAGCTACATTAAATTAACATTTATAAAAAGTTCTACTTTAACACATTTTTGGAAAATGTGGTTACTTCTCATTAAAAATGTTACTTATGTTATCATGCAATGATTATAGCTGTATTAAATTAACATTTATAAAAAGTTATATTTTAATTTCTAATATGGTAAATCCTGACAGAAAATAACATATACAAGGACTCTTTCAGGTCTGAAAAACTTTTTAAGAGGATTAAGGGGTTCTGAAACCAAAAAGTTTGGGAATGTCTGGTCTAGAAGCAATAACGAGGAGCAAGAAAGTAACTTCCCCACATTCAAGTTCAGTGGTTTGAGAGGGGTGGAAAGAAAACAGCCACCACTAAGTGGCATTCAGGAAAAGCAACATTCTCAAAGAGCAGCCAGGTTTCAAGCAGATTAAAGTGATGAAAAGATGCTCCCTGGCTCTTTTCTAAAACATAATTTTTCCTTCATTATCGCCTCATTCCTCCCACATTACATAGTGTGGCAGCTCTAACTAATAGTCTAGGTTAATTTTTATACTCAGTGTCAATCTCTTTTATAAACTTCAAAACATTAATATCATTAAATAGCAACACATAAACAAGATTCTTCCTACCAATTTCACTTCCACTTCCCCCATCTTGAACACTCCACAAGATGATGCTACTCTCTGAGGCAACAGCAACCATTTTGTCTTTGTCTCCATGTGGACCTCCAACCACTTTTGCATTTAAAGCTACTCGTTCGATAGTCCAATCCAAATATGGGCTTGTAAACACTTGCTGCCATCCTGAAGATTCTTTGATTCTGTTAAGGAAGAACAGGCACATAAGGTAGACTCAGCAGCAATTAAGTAAACAGAATACACATCAATGCACCAAAAAAATAAAACTAACCATTACTCATCCATCTTCCTATTTATTTCAAATAAAATTTTGTTGATATGTATCATCCATGAAGCCACAATATTATCTTTATGGTATTTTATACTTGCATACCATAGGATGTATAAGTACATACAAGAGACTACGGTTCTATATTTCTCCAAAGAATAATTTAGTAAAGTCCTCCAAATTAAAAAAATTTCAAAAACTTTAAAAAAAGATGGTTTTATCTTTCATGTTTCTCTACACACACAGACACGCGCGCGCGCGCGCACACACACACAACGCAACATTGTCATCTATGAGTAGGAACAATCAGCAAAAATCTAAATTTCAGAATTATTATTCCTTTAAGTTATTAATCAGCTTTTCAGTGTTTATTAACTGAAATAACACATACCGAATCTCTTACTTTTTGAACTTCAGGTGGACAGTCTACCCAGAAACACTAAGGTAAGTGAGTGTATCATATGCATTCCAATACCTTAGCACTATTATATAAAAAAGGATAAGGTGTGGAATAGCCTTTAAAGACTGGTTTTTAAAGGTCTAAATGCAAAACTGTATAGAGCTATTGATCACCCATATGTGAAAGCTAATCTATTCTTTAATATCTAATTTCTCTAATAAATATTCCTGTCAGTTTCTAATAATTCTTTCTGCCCTCTCTGAATTTAGGTATTAAAGACATGTTTCTACGTGACTAACTGCAGAGCGGCCTTCATAAATTTAGAGCTTTAGCAGTTGTGTAATTATAATAATGAATGAGTTGAACTATTAAGTATCTATTTTTAAACTAAACAAATAATGCAAACATAATTATAAAGTTTCTCTTTTGTCTTACCTAAAGTGAATAAATAGAAGATGAAGGAAGTGTTCTTTTGCAAACTACCTGACAGTCACTGCAAAAAGTAAACTTAGGTATTCATAATTATGGTCACCTAAAGGCCTAAATAAAACACATCAACTTCATTTTCCCTTAAATATGTATGCAAGGTAATACAACTACAATTCATAAAAATATACAATTCAGCCTATTAATCTGAAGAATTAATGATTTCTTTACTTAAACTTCAAAGCAATAGAGAAATATATCAATTTTTCCTAAGCATTGTGTAATTTGTAATCACCCTCTTCAGCCCAGATAGGAATCATTTGTTAAGACAAACAAATGGAAATACTTACCTAATAAACACTAAAATTCACTGACATTCTCTTATACCTTTACTTTCTTAATAAACTTGCTTTCACTTTACTTTGTGGACTCACCCCAAATTATTTCTTGTGAGTGATCCAAGAACCCTTTTTTGGGGTCTAGATCAGGACCCCTTTCCAGTAACATCTTCCTGGGAAACTATGAAAGGGGATAGTGGAGAGACTCCTAACCTAAAGGAAATAGACTGCAGCACCAATTAGCTGACTTTGGAGTTAAGAACACTTTCCTTTCGAGCTTTTGCAGCTTTTAACAATTGAGTAGTGTATAATCTTATAAACAAATTTTGGAGCATATTCCTTTCTCTCTACCTGATTTCTCCAGAATTTGGAAACTATTTATGAGTATTCTTAACTTATGGCAATAAGAATGTTTTCTTTTGTAACAGGACACAATTGGAGAAACTGATTATTCTACCATGGCTTTGACTGGAATAGCATGCTTTCAGATACGGACTTATTTAAGAGACCAAATTTGACTCACAGAGATGATAAAAGCCGCTTGGGAAAACTGGTCTCATATCTTGTCTACATGGTTCTTGTACAAGGTTCCTGACCTGTCTGGGGTAAGGAAAGAATGCCACTTTCTGACAGGCCCAGAAGTCCCAAGTTATCATGGAACCTCAAGAGGAAAGAAATGTAGCCAACTCATACAGTTATCTGTAGGCAATGATAAATTCATGGCAAGGGTCAAGGCTTTAAGAAGACTAATTTGAGATTCTTTATGGAACAAAGTTCTATCAAAGTCAATTTAAAAAGAGCTTATATAGCAACTAATTATTCTTATACAAATAATTAGGCCAAGTATAGTAAGAATAAAGCTTATTTTGTTAAAAAAGAAAAGAAAATCAGCCCTACCATGATTTGTCTTTAGTAGAAATGAAAGACCAAAGAGAAGAGAATTGTTTAAAAAACTATGGTATAACTTTTATTAGATTTGTCTCATCAGTAGTGTTTGAGATTTTTCCTGCAATTTAGACTCACCCTGCTTATTCCTGTGGACCAAGCAGTGATCTGTGGCTGCTGTTCAGAAGAAACAAGTAACATAGAAATCTGGATCAGTATTCTAATTGTGGGCAGGTATTTGAATTGGCTAGCATATCAGTGTGGTTCCAACTCCACACCAGCTTGGTTCCAACAATTTCCCGGTTCATGAAAAGCCTTCTTATTTAGTTTACTTGGAATAATTTTACTTATTTTACTTTGTTATTGTGGAACATATTGCTGTTGTTCTCTTTGCACAGGAATGCAAGATAAACTTACTCAGTGCTTTCTTAAATCAAACACCGTATTAATCCTCCAGACATCACTTTTTGTCAGAAATCAGAGTTCTCATCATACTGACACCTTCTGACTGAGCTCTTCTCTACTCTGAATGCAGGAGACCCTAATAGGTAGAAATATCATCATCCTTACTCAGCCTGCAGAAGTTACAGAGAATGAATCTTCCTCCCTCTGCAACCCTAAGATTAAGAGTTCCCTTGTAAAAGGGAGAGGAAAAATATGTCAGAGGCATTCAAACCAGAATGACTCCATCTTGAATAGGGACTGGGTAAAATAAAGCTGAGACCTGCTGGGCTGCATTCCCAGGAGGTTATTGTTAGTCACAGGATAACAAAGGAGGTCAGCACAAGGTACAGGTCACAAAGATCCCACTGATAAAACAGGATGCAATAAAGAAGCTGGCCAAAACGCACTGAAGCCAAGACGGCAACAAAAGTGACTTCTGGTCGTCCTCACTACTCATTATACGCTAATTATAATGCATTATCATGCTAAAAGACACTCCCATCAGCCCCATGATAGTTTATAAATGCCATCGTAAAGTCTAAAAGTTACCCTATAAGGTCTAAAAAGGGGAGGAACATTCAGTTCTGGGAATTGCCTGCTCCTTTCTGAAAAACTCATGAATAATCCGCCCCTTAATTAGTATATAATCAAGAAATAACTATAAGTATATTCAGTCAAGTAGCTCTCAGGACTTCTCTGGCTTCATTCCTTTACTTTCTTAACAAACTTCCTTTTACTTTAAAAATATATATATATAAAATCTCATCTTTTACAGAGACATTACTTCTAAGTTGCTTTTCTCTATAGTAATTAGGGCATTACACAATAAAGAGATGTCAAAAAAGGGTAAAGTAATCAGGATAGCATATTTAAAAGTGACTATAACAACTACAGAATTTAACTCTTAATAAGACATGTAAATTTACTTCTATTTTTAAAATAATAATTACAAAGAAGGTACATATGTAATCTAAAACTGTTCATATAAGTAATACATTTAAAATATGTAGAACAAGGCCAGGCACAGTGGCTCACACCTGTAATCCCAACACTTTGGGAGGCCGAGGCAGGCAGATTACCTGAGACCAGTCTGGTCAACATGGTAAAATCCCATCTCTACTAAAAATAGAAAAATTGGCCAAGTGTGGTGGTACACACCTGTAATCCCAGCTACTCCGGAGGCTGAGGCAGGAGAAGTGCTAGAACCCAGGAGGCAGATGTTGCAGTGACCCAAGATCATGCCACTGCACTCCAGCCTGGGTGACAGAGCCAGGATTCTGTCTCAATTTCAAAAAATAAATAAAGCAAATAAAATATGTAACACAAGAATAAGCTCTGTTATTTCAGTTCTCCATGATCTTATAGCTGCCTAGTAAACCAACCCTCTGAAGTTAAGACAGTTATGCGAAAAATACAATTATTTCTAGTTATTTCCTACATGAGGACCTCAATAAAATATAGTAAAGAAGACATACCCTGTGAGATTTTGAAACTTACTATAAACATACGTCACGTCAAATTGTATGGGAATAGACATGTCATAAGGACATGAGAGAAATGAAAAACAGATCCAAGCATATACACAAACATAAAACAAAATAAAATGGGCTATCAGATTCAGTGAGAAAGAATGATTTAGGTAATGAATTGTCAGAAATAATTACCTACCCACTGAGAAGAAAATAAATCCTCATACCACAAACAAAAAAGTAAATTCCACGAGGATTAAAGATCTAAAGTGGAATATAAGCCCCAAGGGGGCAGCAACTCACACAACTACTCTTTGTTAATAGAAGTTACACTGTCATAAGCTCAGCAAGAAAAAGGAACATAAGCATAAAGCCTAACCATGTAGAAAATTAGTGAAGCTAGGAGAACAGCATAAAGGTCTTCACTGTACTCTTTTTTTTTAAAGGTTTTTTTTTTTTAACTTATTGATATAAAAACGATGAAAAACAACTTTTAGAAAATATTACACTTTTAAACAGTTTAAATATTTTTATTTCTTTTGAAATCTTTTCATTGCCATTGTGTTGAATGATTTAACTGTGAGGAAAATCAGATACGTCCTCAATTTTCTTCCTTCCTCACTTTGATGGGTATACTGCTCTGACATTACTGACACTTGGTGAAAGCAAAGAAAGATCGTGATCAAAGCAGACACAAAGAATGGAAAATGTAATAGTTACCCAGTGAGTTAAATTTTGCCTAATAATGTGGTATTTCTGGAAAAGAGCAATCTTTTTTTTTTTTTTTTGAGACGGAGTTTCGCTCTCGTTACCCAGGCTGAAGTGCAGTGGTGCGATCTCAGCTCACCGCAACCTCCGCCTCCTGGGTTCAAGCAATTCTCCTGCTTCAGCCTCCCGAGTAGCTGGGACTACAGGCTCGTGCCATCATGCTGAGCTAATTTTTGTATTTTTAGTAGAGACAGGGTTTCACCATGTTGACCAGCCTTGGCCTCCCAAAGTGCTGGGATTATAGGTGTGAGCCACTGCGCCCGGCCGAAAAGAGCAATCTTTAGCATTGTGCACAATGACAAAAAGGAAGTTATGCTGTTACGCTTCAATCACTTATAATAATTTCACAATTCTTCTGGAATTCCTTATCAACAAAAACATGTACATAATATGTAAAGAAGAGTCTACAAGTCATCTCAATTCAAATCCATAAGATGATAAATTCAAAACAATGCTTCCTAAAAAAAATTCCTTTATCGAATTAGTCTTACTTCATATCAAACCATCCCCACAGAAATTATCCAAAAAATAATTTCCATGCTATTTCATAATTAAAATTACAAATCTACAAAACTCTTTTTTCAAAAATTAATTATTTATTTTTTGAGACAGAATCTTGCCCTGTCACCCAGGCTGGAGTACAACGGCATGACCTCAGCACACTGCAACCTTCCACCTCCCAAGCTCAAGTGACTATCCTGCCTCAGCCTCCTGAGTAGCTGAGATTACAGGCACGTATCATTACACCCAGCTAATTTTTGTATTTTTAGTAGAGATGGGGTTTCACCATGGTGGTCAGGCTGGTCTTGAACTCCATCTACCTTGGCCTCTGAAAATGCTGAGATTACCAACATGAATCACCATGCCCAGCCAAAACACTCTTAAAACATAAAGTCTGCACCTAATCATTACTACATGAAAATATAAACCTGAGATTACTGATATAAACAGCTCTTACCAGATATGCAAAACCTTTTATAAACTCAGATTAAAAAAAAATACACCTGGGATTCTTTAAAATGTATCTGTAAACTTTAGAAGACATTTTAGATATTTTTCAAACTATTTTGTATATTTTTTCTTAACCAAATTCAACAGTGATAAATATAAACAAAAAGTTTATACATCTTTGATTTTTCTCCAATTAAGTGCAATAATTATTTAAGCTAGTATATCCAACCATTTCTGTGCTTCTACACCATTCTCTGTCATCAACATTTTCAAATGAGTATAGTGATTTTGAACTAAGCGTCCTATCACTTTCCCAATTTAAAAAAAAAAAAAAAAATCACTGGTCTACACTATTCTTCATTGCTTCTCAGTCTCCGAGAATGTAAACATTAGAAAAACCAAACTACTTCTTTAAGTTTCACACAATAGATGCTAAACCATACCGCTGTGCCCACAACTACCCTGCTTTACTACCTCACTTCCCAAAATGTGGTAATTATGACCAATGTACTTTCCCTTGCTATAGAATACAAAACACTGAATCATTAGTGCCAGAACATCAGAAAGCTCACATTAATAATCCTGTCTAACGTCATTATATACTACCATCTCAGAAGCTACGTATAAGCAAGAAATAATACATCAATGTATCTCAGTTACACAACAGCTCACGCTTGTCTGCGAAATGTTTACAACACGTAAAGGCTGCCAGAATGTTTACTAAATTAGTTGCAAAAATAAAAGCAAACTAAATCTTAATCAGATAATACGGACATGAGTAAAATATGCAGGAAAAAACCTGATGACTAAAAAAATAGCTTTTCAATCTAAAACTATAAAATCAGAATTAATTTTAAAACTATCACCTCTAAAAGCAAACCATTATTAATTATACAGTACCTGTAACACACAGCAAAATGGGCATATGCAGCTACAATCCAGTTGTGATGGCCAGCTACTATTAGCACCTTTCGTGGATCCACAGGAAATCCTGTTGATTTTAGAAAAAGAAATATTTAACATTCTAAAATGGGGGTTGACAACTTACAGCCCCCAGGCCAATTTCAGCCTTCTGCCTGTTTTGAACTCGGCCGTGCTTACTTGTTTCCATATTGTCCGTTATGTGTTCATGCTACAATGGCAAAGTTGAGTAGGTCTGACAGAGAACATGTGGCCCACAAAAGCCTAAAATATTTAGTCTCTGGCCCTTACCAGATAAACTTTGTCAACCCTGTTCTAAAGATTCAGAGAAGACAGAAGATTGTACAACATTTTAAATGAAAATTACGTGTTAAATGTGAATTTCCAAGATAGCAATGATAAATCTGGATAAAAAAGGAGATGAGTCACAAATCTTTAAAAGTAATTACTTAATATCACCTAGGACTAAAAACATGCATACTTTTCCTTTTCTATTTGTGTAATCTTTGCTTACCTAGCCTAACAGTATCTTCTCCAGTTCCAGAGAGAACAGGCTGCATACCATTTCCCCGGGCTTCACCTTCCGTAGAATTTAGTCCATTCCTAGAATCAGCAGATCTGGCTGTGTTGTTTATTTTACGACTAGGAATACCTATAAAGAGGAAATGAAAACAAATACATTTCCAAGTTCACCTTTCAGAAATTAAAAATACCACATTGTAACAAAGAAATATAAAAATCTGAATTTCATTAAAGCCGAAATAGATCTTCCAATATAGCAAATTATTGTAAATATTTAATTATAATTAAAAAATAAAATTAAAATTAAAGAAAAAGACAAAGATAAAATTCTTTCAACATATTTCTGGTATTTGTCATATTGTTTATAATTACTAAGATTAAGATTTATCATATTATGCTCCGCTTTAGTTAGCTTTAGTTTACTGAGTTAATGGGTAATTAATTCAGTCTGTAAGCCACTCTTTACAATTATGGTACAGGTATTACGTGTTTAAGTACTCTGTATTAATTTAACTACTTTAGAACTGAATTTCTCCATACTTTGAAACATTTTTTATTTGACAGGAAAGCATTTTTTAAAAATGAAATCTTGCTCAGAAGTCCATTAGAACACAGGTAAAAGCAGATGCTTCTAACTTACTGAAGTGGGGCTGAGGTGACACTGACTTATCTTTGCAGAATTCCTTAAGTTTGCCAAAAAGGAATTTGACAACCAGTGCTCTAACATAGGGGTCAGCAAACCATGGACCATGGAAAATCCAGGCCAATGCTATCTATGTAAATACAGCTGTAGTGGTCACAGTAACACCTAGTCTTCATGTAGTATGTACAGCAGAGATAAGCAGCTGTTACAGAGATCCTCTGGCTCACAAAATCTAACTGGGTCTTTACAGAAAAAGTTTGCAAACCTGTGCTCCAATATATAGTGTGACTTAATTTCTGTAAAAATCAAAGTTCTCACCATTTCTAGTAGATTTACAGAAAAAAAAAACTCAATAATCAAGGAAGTTTTTTCTATTCATATGCTTGTACTTGCTTAATGATACAAGGAATTTTTTAAAAGATTAAATAAAGTGAAAATACCTGGTGGAGGTAAGTAACCATGAAAAAGGACACTGCCACAAGAGGAACGCTCCAACTCTTCACATAAGAGAAGCCTTCTTACTAAAAACATTTCAAAGCAAACTTGTCAAGAGTACATGCAAACAGAAAAACAGTACTCCATTTTTATTTTCTCTAGTTCAAGAGGATAAGGAAAGAAAAGGAAAATTTTAAGTTAAATCAGAGTTGACAACATCTTTTTACTATGAAAATCCACAAAAACTAAGCACTGAACAATTTCATCAAAAATTAGGACCTGATATAAACACATATCATTTGGGCAAGTTTCATACATGAGTCAAATCATAAATGAAAAATATTAAGAGAAGTGCACATACCTAATGGTGTGATCCCATAAAATTCTGCTTCATGCCTGAGAACATTAATACTCACTCCCCTACAAGGAAACAAACGATATAAATTCTCTAACACTGCAAACCTGTATTATCATCTGAAGCAAAAGGAAAACATTCTAGGTTCTTCATGTATACGGTCATAAGGCTTTAAAAATTATGTTTCTCCTAATGTTCTTTATTTCTATTACTCTCAATCGTTAAAAAGTCTAAATAAAAATGACATGTGAACAACAATATTCTGCTGTCTACTTAAAAACCTTTCTCATATATATATACACACACACGAATTGGGTCACTAAATGAGAGTAGGGCTCTATCCGGCTAGTACAAATAAATTGTCTAGAAGGCAAAAGATAGAATGGAAATCATTCTTTAGTGACATTAGTTGCTTTTAACTTTTTAATCATAATTATTTCTATACATATCTATCTTAATCTCCCCAATTAAACTGTAAATTCCCTGTGGGCATGATCTATTTCTGATCTACGTTTGTATATCTCATGCTTATACAGAATAGCTATGTAATAAATATTTGTCGAACAAAAAAAAAAAAAAAAAAAAAAAAAAAACCAGCCTTGGGAAGGGCTCTGTTATCCAGATGAAAATGATGCTACTTTACAGTAGTAAAGTAACATGAAAATAAAAGTTGAAAGAAACAGGAGCTTCAAAATTTTTAATGTTAATGATTCATTTTAGGTTTCAGTTGTAATTTGTTCTTATTCTAAAAATATTCCCCAGCCTTAATAAACATATACAATTACCATGTTAAATTGTTTTTATTTGTGAAACTGGTTATGACTAACTTAACATTAAAAATGCTTAAAACTTTCTTATTCTATTTTGAAACTATCTGAGTTAACAGTACAGCAGTACTGGCCAGAGGCATGATCGTAACTCACTGTAGCCTCAAACTCCTGGCCTCAAGGGATCCTCCTATCTCAGCCTCCTCTGCAGAGCAGCTAGGATTATAGGCCTGACCATCACATCCAGTTTCAGCATGAGGAAACTTCTAATCAAAGTCTTAGTTTAAAAAAAAAACAACAAAAAACAAATCTTTTATGGCTGGGCATGAGGGCTCAGACCTGTAATCCCAGCACTTTGAGAGACTGAGGTTGGGGGACTGCCTGAGCTCAGGAGTTCCTGACCAGCATGGGCGACATGGTAAAAACCCCTTCTCTACCAAAATACAAAAAATTAATAAGCATACGCCTGTAGTCCCAGCTACTGGGGAGACTGAGACAGGAAAATTGCTTGGACCTAGGAGGCAAAGGTGGCAGTGAGTCAAGATCGCGCCACTGCACTGCAGCCTGGGCGACAGAGCAAGACTCCATCTCAAAAAAACCAACTTTTCCTTCATAAAATATACTAAAAACACATACTTACCAGAAAGAAATTTACTTTTAAAAGAGTGCATTTCTCACCTTAAGTCTAGTTCTTTTGTCCGAAGAAAATTTAAAATGGGTGCAAATGCTGCTGGATCTCTATCAATAAATATCTGTAAAAAATGGAACTGTTTTACTCTCAAATCACAAATTAATCTTTTAACTTTAATATCTGTAACACTAATAGGGAACAAAGTCTGAATTATTTAAATACTATGTTTCCTTGTTCCTACTCTCAAATTTTAACGTTTCCATAATTGGAATGTAGTTCTGTGTGCATTCAGAAAAAGATGGTGTCTTTTTCTTCCCCTGAAAAGTTACTATTAAACTGATATTTTAATATGTGGAAAAAATCTTATATAATAAAATCACTTTTATTGATACCTTTGGTAAAAGTGACACCTGAGGAAACATTTTTATCTGAAATAGTCCAGAATTCAATTAATACTTTGAAAACATTATGAATAAACAATACTTTCTCACATTGTTGAATCATTAAAACTACAATGTACTTTAATAATCCACACGGGGTATTGAGAAAAGTAAATACTGCACACTGCTATCAAAAGTGGACACGAATACTATCCTTGTAACACTTTCAGTAAATTCAATTTCCTTCAGGGCTAGGGAGAAGTAAAACAATTTTTTTTTTTTTTCAAATACAGCACCACAGAATACATAAGAGGAAAACAAATTGCTTAAAAATGTAAAATACATAATTAGTAACTTTCATTTGTTTGTTTGTTTACAGACAGAGTCGCTCTGTCACATAGGCTGGAGCGCAGTGGCGCGATCCTGGCTCACTGCCACTATCACCGCCCAAGTTTAAGCAACTATCCTGGCTCAGCCTCTCAAGTAGCTGGGATTATAGGCATTGCTACCACGCCTGGCTCATTTACACACACGCACGCACACACACACATGCACACACACACACACACACACACACACACACACAGACACACACACAGTAGAGATGGGGTTTCACTATGTTGGCCAGGCTGGTCTCGAACTCCTGGCCTCAGGTAATCCAACTGCCTCAGCTTCCCAAAGTGCTGGGATTACAGGCGTGAGCCACCACACTCGGCCCATAATTGGTAACTCTTTATAGAAATTTATACCAACACCTATTTTGAATCATTTACAAAAGATCTAATCATAAAAACTGAACACTTTTTAAAGCTTATTTAAGTCAATCAGAAAGGCAAATGGTAGCCAATAATAATACTCTTCTTACTATGATCAACTACGTATATACAATCAATGAGATTCCTCTAAACTTCATAAATTCTTACTTTTGTTTTTATTAGAGGAGCTCAAAAATTGAAGAAATATCACAGATTTTTGTGGAGATCTTATTACTGATGACTTTTTATAATTTCACATGTCCATATCTGCCTTTGTTACCTTATTTCATCTCCAAATCTCACAACAGCAAATAAATACCATTGGTCACTTTGTTGCCTCTAAATGCATAAACCAATTTTTTTGCACTGAAACTCTGTAATTATTTCCTTCCCTCACTGTCTTAACGCTGCACAAACAAATTCACAAAGTTATTCTCCAAAATAAAACAAAAAGCTGTAGGACTTTACTAATTTAACCTCTTTATTTACATTTATCCACTTACTGTTAAAGTTTCAATTATTGATCTAAAAAATATTTCTTCCAATGCCAGTGTTAGCTCATATCCTACAATCTTTCTAATCATGAATACTTAAATTGCCATATATAGTATTCCATATTTAGGGATCTTCTCTAATTGCAAAAAACTACGTATGACGAGAAATAAAATTATGCCACTTTCATCCAGTGATTATTAAAACATTAGTTTTCCTACATTCTTAGAGTAAGTATATATTAAGACCAAGTACTATAAGCACTACTTTAGAAATACGTATCAATTATTATTAGACTCACAGCACCAGTTTCATCTCGAAGTGTTGAAATTCTCCCACTCAGCAAACTGGAAATCATAAATAATCTAAAGTTAGTTTTTAAAAATCTGAGTATAAACAAATGTGCTAATTCTTTATCAAATGTCAAAGACCACTAAAAATAAGTTATCTATCCTCCAAGTTAAAAAAAAAAAAAACATTTTAAGAGTTAACCTTCTTTATTCAAAAAATAAAAACAATTTAACTGACAAAAAATTATTATATTTTGGTAAATAAGCAAATATATTAAAAGATATACTAAAGAATTATATAAAATACCTGGAAAAAAAAGAATCTGGAATCCACATAAGAGTTTGTCTTGAGGTACTAAATCTGTAATTAAAAATTATCTGGCATTAAAATGAGAACATGATTTGAAATTTCAGTATTAGTTAATTTGTTTTAATATTCTGGATAATGATTTACAAGATGTTTCACAGTTATAGCTGTACCAATATATTTATTACATTTAATATTTTTTAATGTTGCTACTTTCAATTCAGAGTTAAGATTATACAAGCAGCTCTCAACAACAACTAGTTGTCCGCCACATAAGGCATCTTAAAATACTACTTTCCAAAAAGCTAATCTCTGCTGAAGAATCAACAATTAGCCCATCACACCAAGTCTCAATTTCTCAGTATAACATTCAAAATTACCTTCAGGTTCCATTTCATCTCTTTAATACAAATGCTGGTTTTCCCTTGCAATAAGACAAAACTTCTTCATATCCCAAAACAATTCATGCTTATTACCATTTTGGTATCTTTGTTCAAATAGATCACCCTCTTCATTCAAGATCCATCCATCGTTCTTGATACCACTCAGGTTTTCCTTCCCTGTAATTTCTTTTTCTTTTTTCTTTTTGTATTTTTAGTAGAGACGGGGTTTCATATGTTAGCCAGGCTGGTCTTGAACTCCTGACCTCAGGCAATCCACCCACCTTAGCCTCCCAAAGCGCTGGGATTACAGGCATGAGCCACCATGCTCCACCCCCTGCACACCCAGCCCCCTGTAATTGTTTTTCTAAATATCCTATCCTGTATTATCTCTGTTTACGCCCATAGTAATTTCACTGTAAACTACTCATTTAACATCTTCTTTATATTCATTCTTGGGCTATTTGCAACTGCTGACTTCATTCATTCAAAAATCATTCAGCAAATACATCACTGTTATGAGGTTAACTGTCATTTGATCAAGTCTGTATCTTACCACCAATTTTGGGAGGATCTTTACGAAAGTACAGTATAACAGACTGGGACAATAAACAAATAACTGATATAAACTGACATGGCAACCAAAGCAATATAGCACTTGTTCAGTCCAGCCCTTCTCTGACTATAAAACCTCTACTTTCACTTCACATTCATTTTCCGGCATTATATGAAATCCCTAAATTTATTTTTATCTTTCATAGTTAAACTAAACAAGGTGACTGAATAATGGCACTAGTTACCATGCACTATCAGCATGAAACACAGGCCAACCCCAGCCAAAATGGCTAAGGGATGTTTCCCGGGCTGTGCAGGTGAGTACGGTATCACCCCTCTACTGTCTGCCATTACCTAAATTAGCAGCCTAGAATTATCAAAAACGTGTAGGTTGCTTACTTTTTGCTCACTGCAGCATAACAAACCCCAAAAATGCATCCTACTTCCCACTCTCATCTTCTAAGTGGGATATTAAACAGCACTGGATTGTAGGCCAGGGTGAAAACTGTGACTACCAAGGCTTACACAGAGCAGCATCAGAAGTCTCATGGATCTCTCAACTTTGCAAGTCTATCCAGGTACCTGAGGCAACAATGACTCATAATATTTTACATATCTTGATAAATGGATTAGCTGTACATTCACCTTTCAAACTCAGTTTCAGAAATGCATTTTGTATTAAAAATGTGTTTTGTTTTTTTTTTTAAAACAGAGTCTCGCTCTCTTGCCCAGGCAGGAATGTAGAGGCATGATCTGAGTTCACTGCAACCTCCACTTCCCGGGTTCAAGTGATTCTCCTGCCTCAGCCTCCCGGGTAGCTGGGACTACAGATGCGTGCCACCATGCCTGGCTAATTTTTTGTATTTTTAGTAGAGATGGGGTTTCACCGCATTAGCCAAGATGGTCTCAATCTCCTGACCCCATGATCCACCTGCCTCAGCCTCCTAAAGTGCTGGGATTACAGGTGTGGGCCACCATGCCCAGACTCTGCTGTTTTTTTCTTAAAGGCAGAGGATGACCTAAAAGCATTGTGCTTGGCACCTAGCACATCCTCAGTAAATGTCTGTAGAAACTGATGTGTGATAACCAGAACCACACTCTACACACTCAGTTAAATGTTTTGTACAAAACGGAGACTTGATTCTTCTGTACCATCTGCAAGCCTTTTATGGTTACAACAGAGCACTTTCAGAGTACAGGGACGACCTATGCAACTTACGACCATTCGACTTTACGACCACAATCACTAGCCACGACTGCTCCACGTCTGGCAGTGCAAACGTTGCCCAGCTGGGTATACGACAGTGCGGACCAGCTTCCGGCAGCACTACCATCTCCGCGTGCATATAGCCTACTCAACTTACGACCAAATCGTGTTACGACCGGTCTGTCGGAACCAATCGTGGTCGTAAGTCGAGCACTAGCTGTACACTGGTGTTGACAAACAGATGTCATAAACTGCCCACTTAAACCATTTAGTAGTATCGGTGTCAATAAAAGCAGAAACAGTGTATGTACTGTTCCACAAAAAATGCCTATCTTAGTTTCTAAAAGAAATTTTCTATCATTATCAAAACATGCTTTCCAATCACAATTAAAAGTTTATCTCGGGAGGCTGAGGCAGGAGAATTGCTTGAATCCGGGAGAATTGCTTGATCTTGCTGCAGTGAGGCAAGATCATGCCACTGCACTCCAGTCTGGCAACAGAGCAAGACTCCACCTT
>NW_016107726.1:1031020-1078589 GCF_001604975.1 Cebus imitator | reverse complement strand
AAAAAAAAAAAAAAAAAAAAATCTCAGCGCTCTGGGAGGCTGAGACAGGCAGATCATGAGGTCAGGAGATCGAGATCATCCTGGCCAACATTGTGAAACTTCATCTCAACTAAAAATACACAAAAATTAGCTGGCATGGTGGCGTGTGCCCGTATTTCCTGTTACTCAGGGGGCAGGAGAATTGCTTGAACCAAGGGAGCGGGGCTTGCAGTGAGCCAAGATCCGCCACTGCACTCCAGCCTGGCTGGCAACAGAGTGAGACTCTGTCTCAAAAAAAAAAAAAAAAAAAAAAAAGTTTATCTCCATTTCTTCCCACTTATAACTTTACAATTTGTAAGGAGAAGTATTCTTTCACTGGCTAACTAAAGGAATGACAGTACAACAATCCATTTATTAAAGACATTTAAATGTAAACTACAGTAAGGGGTACTTTAGGGAACACACAGAAGTTGACTAATTTCATAGGTCATGGACAGTGTAAGTGTTTATAAGCAGCTCCTATGCCCATTTATCTGATTAACAAAGGAGCCACTTTAGGAAAACACTGCAAACACTCCTAAGTGCATTTCTTAGTAGATTCCTAAGAAAAAATGAAAAATACACAGATTATCCCAGTCACAGAAAACTGACTTGGTCCAAAATCAAAGCAAATTCCAGTCAATGGTAAATTGAAGGATCCAAGGATTCACTACAATGAAGATTCGCTCTGTTCTGGAGACCATCAAATTCATTCCAAATAAGGATAGCTTATAACTTGCAATCTTTCATATTTACCACTTATTCAACAATTGTATTTCAAATAATTAAAATTATGTGCTACTAAGAAAATTGCAAAGGTCTGCTTAAAATCGTATTATCAGTTTCAATTTTAATCAGCATTTTGGGGAAAGGTTAGTAACCTGGAATTTCTGGGCAAAGGGACTGGACCCTTAACCCCACCAATTTTTTTAAACATCAGGCCCCAAAACTAGTCTCAAATATAACTTCATGAAAACTAAAACACTTAAAATTACATATGATGAGCATAATCACTTCAAAGATATATGAAAGCCTTTTCTGTTCTGATTTTTTTTCAATCTCATACCCATAGTGTCCCAAGAATAGTCAGGTGCAATCTGGTCTCAGCAAAAGAATTGCTAAAGAAATGAGCATATCCAGTTACACTTCATGTAACTTGCCTCCTATTAAATTAACTTGGAAGTAATCTAATTATTTATTTTGCACTGTAACTACTGATAATGCCACTAACCTTTATATTTCACATTTATTACTTCAAATTCCTATAACAATCTCATAAGGTTGGTACTATTGTCTATCACTTTACATTTTACTAGACTAAGCATGAAAATATTTGTCCAAGATTGCTAGGCTTAAGTTAGAGATAAAGCCTGGGAACTGGAAACATATCTGACTCAAAAGCTCTTTGTCTGGGAGTCCCCATTGGCTAGTTCCAGCCCTCTTGCATGAGGCCTAAAATCATCGCTCTTACCCTTAGCAGAATAAATCACAAATTCAGTCACAGCGGGTTTCTCTCATTTCATTACTTTTTGTAAATAACAAATATTAACAATTCTAAATGAAACTTCATCTTCTCTACTTCCTGAATCACCCACAAAGCATTAAACCATAAAAATTAGTCGTTTCTATAATTCCTTTGAGTATATCCATTTTCATGTCTATTTTCTTGAAGAAAAAGAAAAAAAACAAGACCTTACCTATAGCATATGCTTCCCTGCTCCCAATAAACTCTCCTTCCGAGTTTTACTCTATTACTTCTGGACTTCCATTTTATGCCACAGCAGTTCCTGAACTTCAATGGCAATCACATCACGATTTTTCTCTTACAATGGCTTAAGTGACTGTGTTACACTGTGTTTTGTAAAAGATACAGATGACTTCTGGATCTCATCTAGGTCTAAAATGCTGCACATATGTTTGATTCAAAGAAAATCTAGAAAACATTCTTAGAATATGAGTCAGATGTTGTCTTCTATAGGCAATACCATTACTACTTATAAGGTTTTTTTTTTTTTTAACAATTTTCTTAAGTTTTTTTAATGCTTCCATTCCTACTAACAATTTGATGTCTTCTAAACTGTTCAAACCAGTAACGTATTATCTTGTATTCTTTGCTAGTATCACTTAGAAAAATTAGAACCTGATAAGCTCAAGTTCCATAAATAACATAAACACAAGATATAATGTTACAGTGCCAAGATAACTGCCTTATGAATTAAAACTTTTAAATGAATTCTGCAGTCTTTAATAAGAATTTGCTCAGTATTAAGGGATCCATACAGTAAATAACATACTGTATGTCCTTTTGAATGACTGAATAGAAATATACTAAGCATCAAAAGCAAGTAGAAACCAGTGTATGGATTTTAAATGATTATACTGCTGCTCTTCAGTATCAATACTCTTTGCAGGCCTCCTGTTTCGGAGTATTCCACAAGTTACCAAACTTCCAATATTTTAACGTGATTTTAGAAAAAAAAAACTCCATCTCTTACATCAGGAGACATAAATATTCATAAGACTGGTTTCTATACAACTGCAATAACGTTGTAAATTCTCTAAATTTTGATTTGGGGGAAGAGGAAAAAGCACTAAGAAACAACAAAGTATCACTGTTCTCTGTGTTAAATCCTAGAAAGCTATCAAATGTTTAGGATTAAAGCACTACGGCAGACATTTGTTGTCACTATGGTTCTAGGACATTAAATTACTGTTAAAATGCTGATTGAAAATCATATTCTCAAGCACATTAAAATACACTGTATTCCAGGGCATTTCCTTGTTTATCTCCTCCCAAGCCTAAAACTCAACTAACCCTTCTTTCGAACACCTGGCAAACTCCCTTTTCTGAGAGGAGTGACTCATAAGTTATAGGAAATCCACAAAAACTATGATTCCCACCTCCCAACAAACTTAATAACAGGCACAGAAAGGGGCGGGGGGCGGAAGGCCAGAGAGAGAATAGACAGAGAAGAGCTTTCAGTCTGTTTACTCCAAGGGCGCCACACTGTGCCAATAACCAGGGCTTCCTAGAAGCAAATGTTCAAACTACAGTTCCTGGACACACTCTCCTAAAAGTTGACCAGAACCTTCAAGTCCATGCACTAAGAAATTCTGAAAATAAACAATTATGCACTGCAAATCTACTGCATTCCCATCACAGAAATCTTTCAAATGACAAACCCCCTAATTAGGCGTGTAAAAAAGAACATTGTACTCTTCCCTAAGAAAACCGACACCTTGCTGACCAAAGAGAAAGGAAGGCCGGTTCATCTCCAACATCCAAACCACAAAGCCAGGCTTCTACTAAATAAATTCCTCAAATACACTCTAATCTCAGATGAGGTAAGGGAGGCTATGTAATGGTCCTCCTCGCCTGATGGCTTAGAAAGGGGGAGGGACAAAGGTTGGCATTCCAAGACAGCAGCTACTCGGCCACAAGGGCCTGGTCCTCGGTAATTCCAAGCTGCACTGATCCCTCACCAGCTCCAAAATCCGCCCGACGTTATTCCCGCCTGGAGGCCCCCTCACTCCCCTCCAGGCTCGACTATCACGCTCGCCCTAGTTTTTGCGACTCTGGGTCCCCGTCGTCCCTGCAGGAGGAGGCCGCCACTGCATCCCCGCTACAAACCCCTTCCCCGCCGACTCACCTGGTCCCCCCCACGTTCAGTTGGACGATCTCGCCGCTGCCGGCCGCCGCCGCGGCAAAGCTGCCGCAGTGCCCTCCCGCCATCTCTGGCGGCTCCGGGCGCGCTCGCCGCCCTCCTTCCCCAGCCGGGGCCACCAAGCCCGGGGCTGTAGCCCGAGGCAGCGGCGACGGCTGCAGAGCCAGCTGGGCGGCGGCGGCCGGAGGGCTGGGGGTGCACGGGGCTTCCCCCACCTTCCCAACGGCCGGGCGGGGCTCTCCAGCGCCTGCCTCTTCCCCCCTCAATCCTGCGGCGCGCGTGGGCGGCCCGGCCTTCACCTTCCGCGGCCTCCAGGCCGCCGGGCCGGCCCGGCCTCTCCTCCACGCTCCGCTGCCACTGCCGCCGCCGCCGCCGCCGCCTGCCTGGAAGGAGGGGTCACCGTTCGGGACAAAATACCGCAGCGCTCACGCTTCGCCCGCCACTGCCGCCAAGAAGGAGGAGGAGGAGGGGAAGGCCAGGGAGGAGCTTCCCAACGCTGCCGGGCTGGCGCAGAGGGAGGGTAGGTGAATATGCTCCTGGCCATGCTGGCCCACGCGGGATTCCGTTTTTCCCTCCCCCTTTTCCTTTTACGTTTTAGATTTCCTAACACCAGGAAGCTGATTCACAGATTGAGAGCAGATCTGGGCAAACTACGCATCTTTATGACCCACTTTCTCCACAGGAATTGGGAAAGGAAAAACTAATCCTTGAGGTAGTAGAAGGAGATGCCTAAGGCAGATAGTGCAAATGTAGGGAACATTTGGAGATTTTAAAACTTTATACCTTTTACCCCAGAAAACTACTTACTTTACCTTCTTTAGTTTAGTCCCCAATCTCCCAAGCAGTTTTGTTTTGTTTTTTTGGGGTTTTTTGTTGTTGTTGTTGTTGTTGTTAAGCAGGAAGGAAACCAAAGGACAAAAATCCCTAGGCTGTGTAATGCCAAGCACCCTATTTCTGGAATACAGTAAACACTCAACTAATGTTAGACACACACAGATACACACAATTTTATGTGTTTATTTATTTTTGCTTTAAACGGTATCTATTCAAACCCAAAACCTTAGTGGCTATTAAAATATTTTTTACATCTTAATACTGTAATACCTGATGCCCTGCTAACAAAGACTAAAGATAGCGCGTTATGTTTCAGAGGTCATTAGTTTTTGGTACCAAATTCTTAGCATGAATTGTGTTTTGTTGCAGTTTTACCGTAATAATTCAAACTGATAATGTATTTGATATTAAATTTTTATTCTCGTCATAATTTTTACCAAAAATAAAAAATAGCCTCCGGTAATTATCTTCTGCCTCTTTTGAATTGTCAGATTTTTGCTACTTATTGATTGCTTTTCATCAACATGTAGTTATTTTTTTAAAGCCATCTTCACAAAACATTCTCTTGGGCTTACTTCCCTAGCTTGCTACTGTCTATTTCTTAGACCTTCTTTATAGCAAAATCCAACCAATCATGCTTTTTCTCCCACTTCTGCACTAGAACTGCCCTTACTTCCACAGCACTATTTTTCCTCATGTTGCAAAATCCAAGGTCAATTCGTAGTTCTTATCTTAACCTTTCCTGTGATCATGCAGGACCCTATGCTTCCTTGGTTTAAAGTATGAAGGATTCCTAGTTTGCTGTTACTTTAATCTGAACTGGCACTCATCTCTACCTAAAGTGAAGATGTGAGGTACAATGCATTGTTAAGGGTGGGGAACAGTGGCCTTGAATTCAAACTGCTTGCCTTGAAATTCCTGCCATGCCACTTGCTACCTATGTAATTTTGAGCAAGTTTCCTGATCATTTTCACTCCCAATTTTGTTTTTTAAAAATAATGATAACAATAGTTGTGAAGAAGAATGATGACAGAAAATACCTAAACCACCTGGTACATAATAAACGCAAATTAGCTATTATTATTATTTGTTTGTTTATTTTTAAAGAAAGAGAAAGAGAAAAGGGGAGAGAGAACAGGAGTCCTGCTCTATTGCCCAGGCTGGAATGCAATCTAAAAATAGGTATTAAAAACCTCTTTTATGCCGATAATTGTACTTAACCGTGGAGACAGGAAGAAATAAGGGAAGAAAATAACAAACAGCCAACCAATATTTCATTTAAATCTGTGAAATGCTATGCAAATGCTGAAGAGTGATTTACTTCCATTTATGTGGCCACTTTCAAAATAGGTGTAATGTGATACTGAAAAAAATGTATGTTCTGTGGACCTGGGGTGAAGAATTCTATAAATATTCACTGAGTTTACTTGTTCCAGGTCTGAGTTCAAATCATAAATGCCCCTGTTAATTTTCTATCTCGTTGATCTGTCGAATATTAACAATGTGGTGTCAAAGTCTACTGCTATTATTGTGCGGGAGTCCAAGTCTCTTTATAAGTCATTAAGAACTTGTCTTATGTATCTGGGTGCTCCTATATTGGGTGCATGTATATTTATGATCATTGACTCCTGATGTTACATTGATCCTTTTACCATTATGTAATGTCCTTCTTTCTTTTAGTCTTTGTTACTATTAAAGTCTATTTTGTCAGAGACAAAAGTTACAACTCCTGTTTTTTTTTTGTTTGTTTGTTTGTTCGTTTTTTGCTCTCCATTTTATTGGTGAGTCTCCCTCCAACCTTTTGTTTTGAGTCTTTGTGTGTCCTTGCTTATGAGATGGATCTGGATACAGCATACCGATGGGTTTTGACTTTTTATTCAATTTGCGTGTCTGTGTCTTTGATTGGGGCGTTTAATCCATTTAAATTTAGGATTATTATTGATATTTGTGAGTTTAATATTGTCATTTAACGCTAGCTGGCTATTTTGTCCATTAGTTGATATAGATTCTTCATTATGAAGATACTTTTTACCTTTTGGTATGTTTTTGGGATGACTGATACTGGTTGTTCGTTTCTGTGTGTAGTGCTTCTTTCAGAAGCTCTTGTAAAGCAGGCCTGGTGGTGATGAAATCTCTGAGTGCTTGCTTGTTTGTGAAAAATTTTATTTTGCCTTCATTTATAAAGCTTAGTTTGGCTGGATATGAGATTCTGGGTTGAAAATTCTTTTCTTTGAGGATATTAAATATTGATCCCCACTCTCTTCTAGTTTGTAGGGCTTCTGCTGAGAGATCTTCTGTGAGTCTGATAGGCTTCCCTTTTTGGGTAACCTGACCTTTCTCTCTAGCTGCCCTTAGAATTTTCTCCTTTATTTCAACCCTGGTGAATCTAACGATTATGTGTCTTGGGGTTGCTCTTCTTGAGGAATATCTTTGTGGTGTTCTCTGTATTACCTGGAGTTGAGTATTGTCCTGTCTTACTAGGTTAGGAAAGTTTTCCTGAATAATATCCTGAAGAATATTTTCCAGCTTGGATTCATTCTCTTCATGACATTCAGGTACACCTATCAAACATAAGTTAGGTCTTTTCACATAGTCCCATATTTCTTGGAGAATTTGCTCATTCCTTTTTACTTTTTCTTCTCTAATCTTGTCTTCTCGTTTCATTTCATTAAGTTGGTCTTCGACCTCTGATATCCTTTCTTCTGCTTGATCAATTCGAGTGTTAAAACCTGTGCATACTTCACAGCGTTCTTGTATTGTGTTCTTCAGTTCCATTAATTCACTTATATTCCTCTCTAAATTGTCGATTCTTGTTAGGATTTCGTCAAACCTTTTTTCAAGGTTCTTAATTTCTTTACATTGGGCTAGAACATGTTCTTTTAACTCACAGAAGTTTCTTATTATCCACCTTCTGAAGCCTAATTCTGTTAATGGAACGCACTCGTTCTCCATCAGGCCTTGTTCTGTTGCTGATGAGAAACTGTGATCCCCTGTAGAGGGAGAGGCGTTCTGATTTTGAGTATTCTCAGCCTTTTTCGCTGGTTTCTTCCTGTTATTGTAAATTTATCCACCTGTCACCTTTGTAATTACCGACTTTCAAATTAGGTCTCTGAGTGGACGTCCAACTTGTTGATTCCCAGCGCCAAAATCTGAGCAACCCACTGCACCGGCTAAAACAGCTGCGTTAAGATTCTTGGTGCTTTTCTGCCCAGGAATCTCCGGTCTGGCTTCCTTCTTGAGTCCCTTTTTCAATCAGCTGAATGGGCGACTCTGCCTTCCCGGGCCAAAAGGGGACCCAGTCCCGTTTACTCTGTACCGAGAACCGCTGCGCCGGCCACAAGAGTTGCATTGGCGACCCCGTGAGGCTCCTCCGCTGGGAATCTCCTGGTCCGTGAGCAACAAAAATTCGTCTGAAAGTGTGGCGTCCTCTCGTTCTCTGCGCTTTCACTGGGAGCTACAATCCTGAGCTGCTAGTAATCGGCCATCTTGGATCTCTCTGCTCAGCTATTATTATGAATCTTATCGTCATTTACTGGGATACATAATATTTGTTATAAATAAATGAAACCAAGTTTGTCTCATTATACTACGCTTATTAACTATTGGGAGAACATCGCTTCAAGAGAAGGTAAAGTTTTCAGTGTTTTGTTTTCGAGAAGTAGTTTTGCTCTTGTTGCCCAGGCTGGAGCGCAATGGTGCAATCTCAGCTCACCACAACCCCTGGCTTCTGGGTTCAGGCAATTCTCCTGCCTCAGCCTCTTGAATAGCTGGGATTACAGGCATGTGCCACCACGCCTGGATGATTTTGTATTTTTAGTAGAGATGGGGGTTTCTCCATGTTGGTCAGGCTGGTCTCAAACTCCTGACCTCATGTGATCTACCCGCCCCAGCCTCCCAAAGTGCTGGGATTATAGGCATGAGCCACTGGGCCCGGCCTAGTTCTCAGTATTCATAAAACAAATGGTCATGACTTCTTGGCGTGTTCAGATCAATGTAGAGATATCTGAAGATATTTCTTGCTCATAAAACTTAAAGTGAGGGTATGACTTAATTTTTAAGAATAAATCGGAACACCATTAACAAAGACAAACAACAGAATGAGAAAAAAATATTTACAATATATATATCAAATGATTGAAAATCAATATCTAATCATATATGTATATATTATTTTACAAATAAATGGAGAAAACAACAAAAAATATGGAAAGAATATCAACAGCCAATTGATAAAAACAGTAATATGCTTATTAAAACAATAGAAAGCCAGGTGTGGTGGCTGATGCCTATAATCCCAGCACTTTGGGAGGCTGAGGCAGACAGATCACAAGGTGAGGAGTTCGAGACCAGCCTGGCCAATATGGTGAAACCCTGTCTCTACTAAAAGGACAGAAATTAGCTGGGCATGGTGGTGCACACCTGTAATTCCAGCTACTTGGGAGGCTGAGGCAAGAGAATCGCTTGAACCCAGGAGGCAGAGGTTGCAGTGAGCCAAGATTGTGCCACTGCATGCCAGCCTGAGTGACACAGCGAGACTCTGCTTCAAAAATAAATAAATAAATAAATCAGAAGAAATGTATTTTTGCTCGTGAGATTAGCAAAAATCTCTAGGTTTGATAAAATTCAGGGTCAGTGAGAGTGTGAAATGATCATACTCATGCATTGTTGATTACATTGTGAATGGGTACAGAGTTTTTGGAGGCCACCTCAAGAATATTAACATTTTAATTGTAAATACCCTTGACCCAGCACTTTTCTTCTAGGAATATAGCCTGCAAACACTCTGCACAATTGGGAAAGGTACATGTGAAGAAAGGCATGTACATGGTAGTAGTGTTATAATAGCAAAACAAAGAATCAGAATGTTCAACAACAGGGGAATGATCAAAAATTATGTTGGAAGCTGTAACTGTTTTTGGGGCAGATTCATGTGAACTGACAAGAATGATCTTCAAGTATATGATTTAGTGGAGAAAAAAATCAGGTTACAGAATGATACAAGTACAATCTCGTTTATTTAAATAATGGCAAAACTAAAATCTTGTGTATATCCACTAATATTTCTATATAAAAAATACCTATTAAATTACGAAGAAACATTACCTTGAGACAGGCCATTAGAATCAGTGAGGAGAAGGCAGCAGTGGTGAACGGATAAAATCTTTTACATCTATGGTCTTTCATATTGTTTAATTGTTTACAGTGAGTTTTCATTCATGTATTGCTTATAAGTATGTATGAATGTGTAAGTAAATAGAGTAGATACATTCAAAGTTGTCCTCATGATAGCTTTTTAAAGTTTATTTATGTTATTTAAATACTTAGGCATATAAAATAAATAAAACGTTTAAATAATAATATCTTTTTTAGGATTTGTATTGAATTTGTGATGTCTACTAGACCAGTTGTTCTCAAATTATCTCAGGTAAGAACTAATTCAGTTTCCAATTTATGGGGTGTATCAGTCACAACTCTCTACAGGGACAGAACTAGTGGTATACACACACACATACACACACACACACACACACACACACACACACACAGAGGGAAGTTTATTATTAACTCACACAGCCACAAGGTCCCACAATAGGCTGTCTGCAAGCTGAGGAGCAAGGAGAGCCAGTCCAAGTTCTAAAACTTGGAGTCCGATGTTCCAGGGCAGGAAGCATCCAGCAAGGGAGAAAGATGCAGGCTCTCTTGCCCAGGTTGGAGTGCAATGGCGCAATCTCAGCTCACCATAACCTCTGCCTCCTGGCTTCAAGCAATTCTCCTGCCTCAGCCTCTTTAGTAGCTGGGAGTACAGGTGCATGCCACCACGCCCAGCTATTGGTATTTTTAGTAGAGATGGGATTTCACCATATTGGCCAGGCTGGTCTTGTACTCCTGACCTCCAGTGATCCACCCACCTCGGCCTCCCAAAGTGTTAGGATTACACGCATGAGCCACCACGTTCAGCCTATTTTGGGTATGACTCTAATGATATACTCTGCATATGAGCCTTTAAAACCATGGGCTGGAGATTGGAAGCAAAACTTGGGAAAACTTTCTGCCGCAGAACTGTCAATATGCAAAGGCAGACCTTGGCAAAGGGGAGGAAGACTAGAAGGTTTGCCAGATCTCATCCATCAAACCTAAACATTTGAATATACATTTCTAGTCTGATAGCATACTCAGCAAAAGGTGTGGATGTGGGAGAGGCGGGAAAGACAGTGATCTGGAAGTAACAGTGAAGGACCAGTGTGATATCTATCTTCCAGGCCCATGTTATAAAGCTCATGGGAAAGAAAACAATTGAGAGAGGAGTGAAGAATTAGTGTCCACAGGGAAGAGCCGGCTTTCAGTCTGTACCAGGAACATTCAGAAAGAGAGTATGAGGATAAAGGGGAATTTTGTGATAATGAATCATGAATTTTAAAAGGCACATTGGAATGCTAATGTTTTGGGGAAGGAAAGAGAGTGATGAATGAGTGATGACCGGAGTACTGGACTTTTGTGCAGACCATTACAAAATGGGCAAATAGGAATAAAGAGATTAGTCCCACGGTTCTATTAGGCAGATCATAGTGGTGATTCAAAAAGAGTTTCATTTTACTTTGTGGGAGTCGGGGGATGGCAGCAGACACTGTTGCTTGAAGCAATGGAAGTTCAGAAAACTGTATTTCTCCAAAGACTTCTACAAGCCCAGAATGAGTTTGTAGCCCACCCACAAACTCCCAATCCCTCTTTACTGCCTTCTCCCTATGTTTATTCCTGCCTCTCTACTCCATTCCAGGCACACCGGTCACCTGCTCTCATCCTATAATGTCAAGTATACTTCTGCTTCAGGACTTTGCACTTGCTCTCCCTTCTATTTATAAAGCTTTTTCTTGAGATAACCAAAAGACTTGCTACTTTACCACCAAAACTACCACTACAACCACAGCCTGCACTGACCCACATGTGCCACCTGCAGGCCTGGGAATTGACCCGCCCAGCCCGTTGCAGCTTCTGCCAACACTAGGACTCACAGTTTGGGTTCCTGAGCATTGTTTCACTACTGCAACTGCCATCACTCACACCATGCCTACTGCCGAGGGCTCAAGAACCCACCCACCTGCCCACCCCACTGCTGCCATTTCTGGCACTTACGCAGGTTACCTGGAGGCCAGATATTGACCTGCCTAGATCTGCTAACACCAGTGTCAGCGCATGCCAACCTGGGACCCAAGGACAGGCACACCCAACACACTGATGCCACCACTGGTGTCTGAAGACTAGACTACATGGCGTCCCAAAACTTTGCCACAGCCTCCATTACACCCTGAGACACCAAAAAAAGTCATAGACACAACTGACACTATTTGTAGCCAAAGAAATCATGCAGAGATTGCAATATTGCACACACTCAGAATATATTTAACACATTACTTTAATATATCTTATACTAGTAATAAGCAAAAGCCTTTCAAAACCATTTATATATGTTGTTTTCATTAAAAGTCAGTAAATCATTATAGTGCTTTGAAAACAAAATTATAAACCCAAATCCCATCATCAATAGGTTTGAGAAAAAGCAGAAAGAATCTGAATAATTCAAGTGTTCAAATTGTAACCTTTTCCTCTATGGTCTAGTTTTCCCTATAAAAACATCAAATACAGAAACATTACTCCTGTAATCGATAAGTTCCCTATTTATCACTTCAGAGGGCATTAGTTTTACTGTCACATTCTTGGAAAAAAATTAACAAATTTCATTATTTCAGAGGTATGACTTTTTAAAATATGTTTGCTAAAGGCTTTTTGTGATGAGAGCTACTAAAAAAACCAAATAACAACAACAATAAAATACTTCCTTATTTTACCTATTGGAATATATGTGAACCAAGAAATCTGTATAATTGTGTTGTACATTAAATTTTGAGAAAGTGCTTCTTAAGTCTATGGTTTAGATAGGAAATGATATCACTGTAATTTGAAGCTATGGTTGCCTTTTTTTCTATCAGAAATATTCTTTAAGTCTCAGCTGAGTTTGTATGATGAACAGGAAAAGTGAATAAAATAAGTAAGATTTTGTTAACATATCAACCAAAGTCCTAGCCTACTTGAAAGAATAAATATATCAATGCTAAATAGAAGCTGAATATCAAAAGTTTTCATGAAATCTTCACTATTTTGTCAGAACCATTATTTGAAAACTGTTAGGTATAGAGAAGACTCTTATTTCAAACCTTTCTCCACTCATTACCTCCTAATTATTCTTTTTTGGTTGACTAAACTGCTCAGGTTTAACATAACTTTATAACAATTTATTATAATATGATAGCTAGTGATGCTTTTTTAAGATTTTTAAAAGCTATTGAAGAGTCATTTTACAGATAAGAAAATGAAACTTTCTTCAGATTTACTGAGTGTTAGTAAATAGTAGATGTCAGTCTATTTAATATTTTCTCATCACAGGGATCATTGTTTACATGACTACCATATTCACTTTATTCTATCAATAAGATAAAAATATTTTGTTCACCACATAGCTGTGGTGAAGATTAAAGAAATAACTGACACATCAGACAATCTAAGTTGCATTGTAATTCTCCATTCATTCTCAACACAAATGACCTTTCTTGTGTATCACACATCCCAGTGATCTGGTAGTAATGAGAGGCCACCATGGTTCTGTGAATTCTGGATTACATCTGGTTTGTGAACAGAACAATATCTTAGATATTGTAGTAAACGTTTTACATGAGCTTCCAGGCATCATTATGTAGCGTAGAGATGACAAAATAGAGATACAATGGTTTTTATCTGTCCAGTCTTAACATTTTATACCTCAGAGATGATAAATTCCCTTCCTATCTTTGGCACTTGGGTTATTAGAGAACATTACTAAAGGTCTTACTGTCCAGTAATGTGCTGCCATCACTAGTGTTTATCATAGTTTACACACGAATTCATTTCTTTACCCTGATTTCTACCAAACTGGGCCACTGACCTTTAAAAACAGAAGATGTTATAGTGATTAAAATATCCAATCGTTTTTTCTGGGGTGAGGGAATAAGAAACTAATTACTGGCATTATTGAAGGGAATGGTGGTCCATTAGAGTCATTATTCAGTTAGCTATTCAATTAAAGATTTGCTGCCTTGCCAAACTGGATTCTAACCATAGCCAACTTCTGGGCAGGTGGCCACATCATATGCTTTCCATCATATCCAGACAGCTGTTTTAGCAACATATCATCTTGATTTATGGTCACATATAGTGCAAAAGCTCTGCTGTTAAACATCTCCCCTATCCCATTTATTGGTAGTAATTTTTTCATGGCATCTAAAAATAACCAGGTTTAAATATGGTCTGGACACGGTGAATGGAGTAATAGCTGTAACTGATTACCTGTAAATGAAATCATTAGCGGTGCTGTGTCTCCTTTTTTATCCGTATTATGCAAGTAGAGTCTTTAGGTAGAGCTTGTAGAACACCAGAAATACAATCTTCGTTCTCTGGAGAAAACAAGTCCCAAGGTTTCTCCCAACGCTTGATCATAAGAAATATATCTAGATGGACCAAACTGATAGATAATTAAGTGCCCCAAACTTTTGTCTGATGATTTGTTTGGAATGGCAATTTTTAGTGCAAGATAGAAACGTTTCTCCATTTCCATGACTTTTCACTCTTAGGAGTGTAAAGTGTGAGAATATGGCAACCATTTTGTTGATTAAATTGTTACAGAATATTTCAGCAGTCACCCAGATTATATGTTTAAATTGGCACAACTAAATCATATAAAATGTTTAATCAACCCAAAAAAAGTCAAGAAAAAAATAATAAAAAATTAAATAACTAAATAGTTAATAAGAAACAATTTGCTGGAAACCACCTAGGAAAACAGGGTTAAATCTAACCCTATCAATATTATATTAACTGTAAGCAGTCTAAATATCTTAATTAAAAGGCAGAGATTGTCAGATTATATACAAAAAAATTAACCCCCAACTATATACTGTCTGAAAGAAACGTACCTTAAATAAAAATAAGAAGACAAGAAAAACTTTAAAAATGAAAAAAGACATACTAAACTGTCATTTATTAATCTATTGCCTCTCCACTCTAAATTTATATTTTATTGCATTATTTGTGAAAATAGATGTGGGCCATTAATATACATATATCTGCCAAATGTTATAACATTAACATTTTTGTCAATAGAGGGCAGGAGGAAAAGGTGAGTTCATGGAGAGCTCATCTTTTCTGCACTTCTCAGCTAATGCAATTTCTCTTGGAAGAGTTGCCTGCTGAGTAGTTTTTTTCCAGGATTTTACTCTCTCTTGGGCTTTTGCTAGCTCTTGATGCAGGTAGCAGTGGCATAGCCAGGAATCCCAGACAGTGTGACCTGCAGTCCCTGCATGCCAGTACACAGAAATAACCTTTATACGTGCACTTGCCCCTCCCCCAGCAATAGTCTGCTGTTTTATGTGGAACTATGGTGAAGGCAATGGATTATCAGTTGCCCTGATTCAACCTCAGTCATAGGCTAGGCTTGTACTCTTGAACTTTGGGGATGGAGGCTTCTCAGTATTTTTATCATTTCTCCTTTATAGTACCCAACTCTGCTATGTTTCTGTGAAAGGTTTTGAGCAGTCAGAGTTGTATAATCTCCGCTTTCTCACTATTCCTGCCAGTATTAATAGGTTTTCACTTTGTAACTGTGCAAGATCCTGAGCCCCAGGGATTTCCAGCTCCTTTGCAGGGCAAAGAGCTTTTGCTTCCTTCAGACTCAGTAGACCTTTTTCTGGGTTATCGGAGAAAAGAGAGGGTTTCCTGCACTTCCCGCAGGACATCAACAAGAAGTACTCTCCTCCACCTTCTTCTTTGCCGTCATAATTTATTATAATCATTCATTTGAGGCCTGTGCAAAAGAACTTGTAAGCTGGTTATTTCTGGAGCTCCTAGTGACTGTAAATTATCACATTTGCCTATACTCAGCCTTTAAGAGTTTTTAAAAATTTTAAATTACTTTTTTTTCCCCTGCTTTAAGGTGTCTTTTAGAACAACCACCTTACCCTTTGTTGCTCTGCCAAAAGTGAGGCTCTATATGGGTCACATTCTCCCTTCATAGGGGCTTTTCATGCCTTCAGCTTTAGCTTACCTAGCTGCTTTGTGGACTCAGCTCTCTGATGGACTCTAGAAAAATATTACTCAGCTTTTTCTCATCATTAGAGTGGGAGCACCATTAGCTTGTGGCTCTTTACATTCTGATGGAAATGAAACTTAAATGTTATGTGAGTTATAATACAAATTTTATATTCTACATTCCTTAGGCATCCTTTTATTCCTGATTTCTCTGTTCATTAAATAGCATTTTGAGAGGACAAGTCAGTGTTGGTTCATAATCAGCAATGTAGCCAAGCTTGGGTAATCTGAGAATACTCTAGGTTAGAAACAAATTAGAAAATTTACTTTTATAATGCAGAAGTTGTCAATATTTAATAGGATTTGCTGGCCAGAGAGAAGACAAGACATCTTCTCCCTAACAGTGATTAAATTAATCAGTTATTTTTATAGGACAGTGAATAAAAGATGTAGAATTCTAAGGGATGGGCATTAGTCAGAAAGATCAACAAAGTCTCTTTGTTTTATTTAATACAATATTAGCAATAACCTTATAATAGCCACATTGTTTTTATGCCTTCCACTGATGTGTTTTTCTTTTAACTTTTTAGTAGTTGGGACAGAACTAGAAAGCAAATATCTGTTTTTTTACCTTAAGCCAAAAAGATGTTCATTCATGATCAAGCTCTATGGACATTTTCTGGTCATTTTGCCATTCTTTCTCTCCTTTCAAAAATCCAGTATCTGTAACATGCAAAATAGTTGGTAGCGATTACTCCACTGGCAATGTACCCTTTCTCATTCACAGCACTAAGAGGTCAGCCTCCTTTCTTCCCTGACAGAGGTAAGCAGGCATGCTGAATTTCCCATGACAGAGTGGGAGCTATGAAAATTATAGAGCAGCTCATCCTTTTATTCTTTTTACTTCTTCTAACTTATTTAGATTATCCTATGAGGATGGAATAGCCAAAGCCATTTATATCTGTCAGCCTATGTGTTTGTAGATGAAGGAAGTATTGTCTCATGGTAAATGGACAAGAAGCAACTGACCTCCTGAGGTAAGGTTTTTCAAGTCCCTGGTGCAGACACTCACAGAATTTGAAAGTCAAAGTAACTAGTGATCCAGTAGTGAAATATAAGGACATCCAGAGTTACTGAAAGCCAGGAAAATAAGTGTTGAAAAGTTCAGAATCCGAAGCTAAGAGCACCACAGAAACAAAAGAATAAAAGCAGGGGAAGAAGGAAAATGGCCTTGAGGTTCTAAGCAAGGAGAATTGGTTTTGAGTAAATATTTATCTCAGTCAGAAATTTCTTTCTTTGATGGGGTTTCTTTTGAATTAGAGGCCAATTCCAAGTCATAGCTAACACAGGATACTTAATGATCAAATCAGAGTACTTGGGTTATCCATTTAATACCTCTTTTTTGTGGTATAGCGCAGTGCTCAATATTCTTATCAATAGTGCCATCTAATCAACTTCTTATGGTAGCCAAACACACATCTCCCAAGTAAGAAAAAAGAGGTCTTGGCCGGGTGCTGTGTCTGATGCCTGTAATCCCAGCACTTTGGGAGGCCGAGGTAGGTGGATCACCTGAGGTCGGGAGTTCAGTACCAGCCAGACCAACAAGGAGAAACCCGTGATCTACTAAAAAAAAATACAAAATTAGCTGGGCATGGTAGCCTATGCCTGTAATCCCAGCTACTCAGGAGTCTGGGGCAGAAGAATAGCTTGAACCCAGGAGGCGGAGGTTGCAGTGAGCTGAGATTGCACTATGGCACTCCAGCCTGAGCGACAGAGCAAGACTCCTTCTCAAAAAAAAAAAAAAAAAAATCATTTTACAATTAAATGGAATGCTTAAAAAACTCACATTTCATCGGGAGGTAAAGGAATGAGTTCCAAATTAAGAACTGCCTAGAGCTTCACAGCTACCACGTTTCAGACTTTAACTTCTGAATTTTCTTTGCTTTTGCAAAGAGATGATTTAATATTTGAGAGAAGAAGAGCCCTAAACAGACCTTAAAAGTAGCTTGGGAATTGAAATAGCTCTTATGAAACAATGCTTTGATGAATTAAGTTTAAGCAAACCAGAAACACATTTCAAATTTTGCTTGAGATACACATCAATACCACAATCGCACAATTCATTATAAATCCGGAAACTGTTTATTGATTTCTTAGACTAAACACAAAAAGCCTCTAATCACAATAAGCAACACATGAGCTACTTATGTTCCTCAAAAATATATTACACACGCATGTATACACACACCTGCATACAGAAATGGTCACTTGACTCTGTAATGCAGTAACATTGTATCACCTCTGACACTAGAGTTGTGTTACCACATTAAGCCAACACCTTTAAAATAAATACACTGGACATTTTGAGAAGCTTTGGTTTTAAAAAAATCATAGGATGTTGGATTTTTATAAACTAAAGTTATTCTGCAATGTGTAATGTGTGGACTTCAGAAACAATGTCTTCATATCAGGTTCTGGTTTAGAATTACATACTATGTACTTAATCATATCAACTGTGTCAGCAGTGAATATTGATGGGATAAAAGAGTAAAGATGGTCTCCCTTCTTATGCTTTCACATATGTCCAAACGATATCTTCCTTTAAAGAAATCTTGTACTGTGGTTAGTCCCGCACCAGGTTACTTAAGGGTGTATTTCCACTGCCTAAATCTTGAAGCCTGGGCAATGAGCCAAGGCCATGGTGCTCAGCCTAGGAGCAGATGTCCCTGAGAACCTAAACATCCTGGAGAGTATCTCAAAATCTACCAAGAAAAACAGTCTCATTGCTCAAACACCACGGCAAAGAGCCAGAAAATTAGCTTAAAAGCAGTTTAGAGGTGGGAGGAATGTCACCAACCAGGAATGTCCTATATGTGAAATCCTAATAAACTCACCTATTCATCATGCTGGATTTGTCCAAATGATTCTTTGGTCTCTCAGTTCCTTCCCAGTTTGTGGGGGGATGTTACAGTCCCAAATTTTTCTCATAACAATTGGTATCATGAACAGGATCCAGGAGACCAAATAATGAGTCAGGAAGAGGCATCCGTGGAAGGAATCTCAGGGTTGTTGGCAACATGCACGTAGGGTGGAGTTGCCTGACTGCTCAGCCTTTGTGGAATGCCACGAGTATGCTCAGAAAAACCTGGCAGCGACTGAGCACATATTGGAAGAAGCTAAGATATTAAGATACAGTAAGGGTAGCAAGCACACTGTTGTTGCAGTAAGGCTAGCTACTGATAAATAATTAGATCAAGAAAAAGAGAAAGGGTAGAAACTCCTGCAAAAGTTCAAAAGCATACCAGGTTTTCTAGGATTCCAGATTGTTACATATTTTGGCCCATTTCTGTGCACATTTTAAAACTGATGGACAAATTATAACAAGAAAATCTCAGAGCTCACATGGTTTACCTGTAACTATAGAGATATGTAAGTTTTCGAAAACTCTCATCTATTTCTGTATTTCCTTTGTGCTTGCTTAAATCTGTTATTATTAAACTATGGTGTTTACATAAAACTCACTTTTTATGGTACTGCCAGTTTAAGGCTGCTTGGAAATTTTGTTTTGTTTTGTTTTGTTTTTTTTACATTGTTCAGCCAGTTCTTGCTAAAATGTAAACATTAAAAATTCATTTGAAATTGAAGGGGAAAGAAGGGTAAAAGAAGTTTTTTAGTACAAAATTTCTATAGAAATTGCTTTACCCCAAATTTTGGTCTATAGCCTTCATTGGATTACCTAACAGTACAAACAAGGTATAACCATGTCAGCAGGTCCCAACTGTATTAGAAGTTATTTGGATCCAGCTGTCTGTTGCAAAATAATGAGTTTGTGATGCTGTCTCATAGCTAGAGTTCTGAGGTAAAAACTATAGATTTTTGTTTGTGTGTGTACACATGTTTAAGTATGTTTATGCTTGTACATGTATTATGTTATGTGTTGTGTCTAAAATGCTGCAAAATTGGCTTATAAGTTATTGAGTACTGACAAATTCAGCCCAAATGCTTTTCAAGTTCATGTGAATTCAGTAATCTTTAACAAATAAGCTATCCTTAAAATTATTGGTGAAATAAAAATAGAAATGTCTTTAAAATTGTCAGCAGCATACATTTTTATCTGGGTTTACTGATTAGGTAAGTTTTATATTTGCCTCTGCTAGATATTTTAAGGTGTCAGGGTATGACTTGAAGATTATAAGACTGTAAGGAAAGACTGTAAACCCAGTCAAAACCAGAATGATGTTTGTTTATGCTATGTTTAATATTGTTGGTTCGATGAAAACAACTGAATCTTCTAAGTTATAGGCAAACATGCCCATGTGTTTTACTATAAAGTTCTTGCTTAGGTGAACACCTGATATTCACAGGCTATATAAATGGGTAACAGAGAAATAGCTTAGAATAATGACTAGTTTTGTCTTTTGTGTAGTTTAAAGTCTTGGAATTATTTTATGTCCTCATTAAATGTTCGAGTCAATTCCAATTGAAAAAGGATTATGATATGGGACTCTTGGCCACACTTTGGGCCTGTTAATGGGAAACAAAATCTAAGTTGTGAGGAAAACATTGGTGGATCTCCATGAGCTAGATAAAAACAAAGACTGACTCCAAAAAGAACGAAAAGAGGATTGGCCAAAGGAGTGCCTGTACGTTTGCCCTGACCCTGATGTGCAATGGACAAAAAACAATATCACTTACCAGGACATACTCTGAAGCAATTCAAAATCTACATAATAACAATTTAAAAATTACGTAAGATACAAATAGTCAGGCCAGAGCTCCAATAACAGCATTGTGTGGTCTGTGAAGAAGCCAGATGACATCTGGAGAATGATACTAGACTGCTATGAGCTGAACAAAGTGGTGTCCACTGTACATGCAGCTGTATGCAATGTTGCTCAGCTGCTAAAGCAAGTGTTCCTTAAGCTGGGAAAGGTCCATGCTCTGAATGACCTGGATTGACTTCCAGTATTTTTTTTTTTTTTTGGTATAGGGTCTCGCTATGTTGCCCAGGCTGGAGTGCAGTGGCTATTCACAGGCACGATCCCACTACTGATAAGCATGGGAGTTGTTTTGACCTGCTCAGTTTCTGACCTGGGCCGGCTCACCCCTCCTTAGGCAACCTGGTGGTCCCCTGCTTCCTGGAGGTCACCATATTGATGCCAAACTTAGTGCAGACAACCGATCAGCATAGTGCACTACAGCCCAGAACTCCTGGGCTAAAGTGATCCTCCCACCTCAGCCTCCCAAGTAGCTGGGACTACAGGCACACACCACCGCACCTGGTGACTTCCAGTATTTTTTTTAGCAGAAGACTCATAAGACCAGTTTGCCTTAACTTAGGAGGGCCAACCATGGACTTCCAGGTGCTACCATAAGAGTACATTCACAGCCCCACCATCTGTCATGTTATGGTTGCACAAGACCTGCCTAGATTCTCTTTGCTATATTAATGATAATATGTTAACCTCAGAAGCTCTTACAGATCTGGAAACTGTCCTACAAAGCCTCTTGGATGGCCTAAAGGACATGGTATGGGAAATTACTCCCCAAAAGATATAGGGGCCTGGCATAGCCGTCAAATTTCTGGGAGTAACCTGGTCAGTAACCCAGAAGCTGTCATTGATAAGACAGCACAGCAGCCTGTCCTCCAGACAGTAAACTAACTCCAAGTTTTCCTAGATTTACTGGGCTACTGGAAGATATTCATCCCTAATTTGGCACCAACCCTCTGCCCATTGTACACCCTAAAAAAAAAAAAAAAAAAAAAAAAAAAAAAAAAAAAAAAAAAAAAAAAAAAAGGTAAAAAATGGGACTCAGCACATACAGAGCAAGAGGGCTTCAACAAAACAAAAATATTGGTGAATTAAGTCCAAGAACTAGGGGCCCCACGGCCACAACATCCTTTTGTATTAGAAGTCACGGGATGAACTGGGGTTTGTGACAAAAGCAACCAATGAGAATGGCACTTGTAGGGTTTTGGTCTCAATCATAGTAGGAGGCAGAATCCTCCTGTACAGTCCTAGAGCAACAGCTATTGACCATGTATAGGGCCTTACAACAAGCGGAGGCCATCACCAGAAAGCAGACCATCATGTAACATCTTCCCATCCTATAGAAGGGTGAGTGGAAGGCCTCCTAGCTAAGCCCACCTCCAGGGTGGTAGAATCACACACCTTGCAGAAATGCCACATCTATCTACAACAAAGGGGTGTCCTCTATGCTAGTCCTTTAAAGCAGCAGGCAAAGAGCCAGAAAATTAGATTAAAAGTAGTTTAGAGATGGGAGGCAGCATGGATCTCTACACCTGTCCTGCTGCCATCCAGGAGGCCCTATATGTGAGTCCTGGTGAACTCACCTACTCATCAAGCTGGATTTTTCTGATTCATGTTTTGGTGTATTAGAAAGGGTTCTCTAGAGGGACGGAACTATTAGGATCGATGTACATATAAAGGGAAGTTTATTGAGGAGTATTGACTCACACAGTCACAAGGTGAGGTTCCACAATAGGCCGGCTGCAAGTTGAGGAGTAAGGAAGCCAGTCCAAGTTCCAGAACTGAAGAACTTGGAGTCTGATGTTCAAAGGCAGGAAGCATCCAGCACGGGAGAAAGACTAGGAGAAAGACTAGGCTAGGAGGCTAAGCCAGTCTAGTCCTTCCACGTTCTTCTGCCTGCTTTTATTCTGGCTGCACTGGCAGCTGATTAGATTGTGCCCACCCAGATTGAGGGTGGGTCTGCCTTTCTCAGTCCACTGACTCAAATGTTAATCTCCTTTGGCAACACCCTCACAGACCCCCCAGGAACAATACTGTGTATCCTTCAATCCAATCAAGTTGACACTCATTATTAACCATCACATTTGGTCTCTTGGTTCTTTCTCAGTTTGGGGAATGATGTTGCAGTTCCAGGTTTTTCTCATAATGAATATTTTGCTTTGCCAGTACCATTCCATTAAATTTGGAATCATATTGCCAGAAAAATTTCACATTGTACTACCTAGGATAAAGGAATACAGTTTACCAAGCAAGATTATGGAACAAATTCCGGGTTTTAACTCTGACACTGCCATCTACTCACCCTGTAACTTCAAGTTGCTTTCTTCTCAGTCTCAGTTTCTTCTAAACAAAAGAATGTTAAAAATGTGTCACCCTACATGACAGTGTGGTTATAGAATGCAATTTATTCATTCAAAACTATTTATAAATTATCTGTTCTATGGAAAGCACTGAGAAGCTAATGAAAATAAGAACAGTTCCTGTTCTGAATAGGTTTACAGTCCAACTGAGAGAATAAACAATTAAACAATTATGTTATCGTACAACAGCATCAGAAGTTACGAGGGTGAACACAAATGTTTGTTAGCCTTTAGGTATCACAGAAAAATTCCTCAGGGTAGTTTATAATTTGTGCTTAGAAGAAATATCCTGGTAACAAAACACATGATATGGAAGAAAAAGTTCAAAAGACACTCTCTTAGCAGGAAATGGTTGCCAGAAAGACATCTAATCAGATAGATTCTGTAAACTCCAGAGTATCTTGTTCATGACCCAACTTGATGCAAAGGGATCAAAAATAAGAGACATGGAAAAGAGGGAAAATATAGAAGAAGCTGGCTGGACAGTTGTTTCTCAGCAATAAACCTACATTGATGGGAATCACACATATTTGATAACATTTAGCTATCTCTGCCACAGGAATGGAAAAAAAAGCGTTCATGGATTAGGGCATATTGTGTTTTTTTTAGTACCTTAATATAATGGTCTTTTGTCTTCAGTCTTGCTGTTGTCATCTTTATTTTTATATGTAATGTGTCACTAGTTTTCTAAGATATCATTGATTTTTCAGCATGTGATTATGATGTACTTTAGCATGGTTTCCATTGCTTTATACTGATTGAAGTTTATTGAGCTTCTTGAATTTCTGGTTTGTAGCTTTTATCAAAGTTGAACAGTTTTGGCCATTATTTCTTCAAATATTTTTTCTACCTCCTTCTTCATTTCCTTTTCTGGGACTCTAATTATATGTATATTCAACGATTTATATTGTGCTACAGGCCATTGATAACTGTGTTCATTTTTAAAAGTTTTTTCTCAGGTGGTTTATTTTTGATTTTTATTTGCATGTCTTCAAGTTCACATTTTTTTTTTGCAGTATGCAATGTGCTATTAATATCATTCACTACAATTTTCATGTCAGATATCGTATTTGTCTTCCCTATAAGTTTTATTAGGTCTTATGTTCATGTTTTTCTCTATCTTGCTGATCATTTGGAATATAACAGTAACAGTAATAATAGCTGTTTAATGTATTTGTCTGATAATTCTATCATCTGTGTCATTTTTTGTTTGTTTATATTGAGCTTTTTTTTTTGCCTCCTTATTATACAGGTCTTGTTTTTCTCCTTTTTGCCTATTTGGTAAATTTTGATTGGATGTTAGAGATTTTAAATTTTATATTGTGGGGTGCGAAATTTTTTTGCATTCTTTAAATAGCATTGGTTTTTTTTTTTTTTTTTTTTTTTTTTTTTTTTTTTTTTTTTTTTTTTTTTTTTTTTTTTTTTTTCCTGGATTGTAGTTAAATTGTTTAGAATTAGTTTGATCTTTTCAAGGCTTACTTTAAAGCTTTGTTGGAATGGTTCTAGAGTAGTATTTGGTTTAGGCCTAATTTTGCATCACTATTAAAACAACACACTTATAAGGACCATACTCAGGGTACCTGTGTTAGGAGGTTATCCTGTTCTAGCTGGTAGTAGTGTGAACTCTTCCCAGCCACATCTAAGTTGCAGGGATTGCTCTAGGTTGTTTCCTTACATGCATGGGAAAATCACTACTCAGCCAAAGACTTAAATGGAGACTCTTTGGCAGATTCTTGCAATTCTCTCTTTGCAGCTCTCTCCTCTCTGGTATTTTCCCCTACAAATTCCACTCCCATTGTCCTTCCCAAACTCTAAATTCTGTTTCCTCAATCTAGCAAGAACACCGGACTTTGCTTGGCCCCCTTTAATTGCAATACAATTTGAAAATTCTCTCCTAGCAGTAAGCTGGAACAATCACAATACTTACTTCATTTCACTTATCTCAGGAATCTCTTTCCTGAGTTGTCTGTTGTTCTAATGTCTGATGAACATTGTTTCATGTATTTTTTCAGGTTTTCGAATTGTTGTTTTTGGGCTAGGGTGGGGGACTTGTCCTCATACTCTATCATATGCAAAAGCAAAGCTAGGGCAGCTTAAATTTAAGACAAAATTTCAATTAGGCTTTGGGTATGTGAATCTGCATTTCAGAAAAGAGATCTAAGTAGGAGACATAAATCTGTAAATATTCAGTATATTAATGGTAAATAAAGCTATGCAAATGGATGAAATGAGAGAAAGAAATAGAAGAGAGAAAGAGAAAAAAGATAACATATGAGATAACATCCCGATCAGCATCATCATTTAAAGATTAAGAAGAAGCATCCATTAAAACAGTGGCCAGAGAGGAAGCAAGAAACTTGAAGAAAAGTGTGTAGTTACAGGAACCAAGAGAAGAGAGTACTCTATATAATGTAAAAGTGGTATCCCTTGCAGAAAATTCCTACCTTTTTAATGTATCACGTGTATTTAGATATTTCTCTTTTGAATTCGCCAAACATCCTAAAAATGCTGCAATTATAGAATTCATAAAAATAATCTCTGACTTTCTTCTCTTTCTTCCTCAATAGCTTAAAAGGTCGTGGAATGCATCTTCCTTATATCTGCATATTATGGCCGCTCAGAAAATGGTTGTGAAATAGATGACTCTTAGGAACTTCACCATCAAAAAAAGGTGGCCCACCCCAGTTAGCGGTGGGCAACCTGCATGTTTCAGACTTCAGTCTCCTTCCAATTCCCACCATAACTTCTCAATTGCTATAAATAGAATTCTTTCTGGTTAAGGAGCTGCATTACATCTCTACACTCTGCTGGACACATCCTTAAATTTTGGCCCATTTAGATAGGGAATGGTAATCGGCTTAATTTTTGCCTAACTGGACTTGGTTTGTTATCCCAGCTATTAACTGAGGTCCTTTTGGTTGAATCCAACTGCTTCCCAGTTGTTGCCTTCTACCTACTTTGAACAGCTCTGTGTATTTTAGCTCTGCCCCAGAGACTCCTGACCCCTTTGAAAGTCTGGTGATACCCATGAACTCCATTTCAGAATGACTTTAAATGATAAAAAGAAATACATAAGATTACAAAAGAACTAATTATTTTAAAATAAGCTATCAAAATTTAAGGAAGCAAATTTTTGAAGCAACTATATGCTTCCGTATTAACACATTCAGCAAGATCCAGCAATGGTTTTATAACTATAAAAATTTCGGAATAGTAGTAGCCTAGATACATGTAACCATTATGGTTAGATATCTGCAACAACCTTAATGTGATATGAAAAGATCTGTGATTTCTATTGATGACAGATTGGTGATTCGGATTGATATAAACTTGACGATACCAAAGAAGACCCTTGTATATACTCTATGATCATTAAAAAGAAGAAAAAACATTTATGTGTTTTGAAATGTGAAGCTAATTTGGATGTATTATTAAGCAAAAAAAGAAAAGTAAGCTGGGCATGGTGGCTTTTACTTGTAATTCCAGTGCTTTGGGAGGCTGAGGTGGGAGGATGTCTTCAGGTCAGGTGTTAGAGACTAGCCCGAGCAACATAGGTGAGATCATTGTCTCTGCAAAAACTTAAAAGTTAGCTGGGTGTAGTGGCATGTGCCTGCAGTCCTAGCTACTTGAGTGGCTGTGGATGGAGGATGGCTTGAACCCAGGAGTTTGAGGTTGAAGTGAGCTATGATTGTACCACTGCTCTCCAACTTGAGTAACACAGTGAGATTCTGTCTCCAAAAAAAANAAACAAAACTAAAAAACAAAAGTCGGTCATAGAAAGCAGTATCTATAAATATCCAATTTCTTTAAAAGCATATATATATATATATATATATATATACACATAATCAGTATCTAGAGAAAAATCTGTATGAAGATATAGCATAATATCAGCAAAATTATTTTAGTAATGTCTGAATGAGGAGAAAGCATTTTGACCATGGGAAGATTTCTTTATGCCATGCTTCCGTGTGTATGTGCAAATAGTACTTTTGTAATCAGAAAAAATGGTAAATACCAGAAAGATATAAAATAAAAGTGATTAATAGAAAGGGCCTTAATGGGCATGGTTAAATATTTCCCTATTTTTTTTTTCTTTGAAACACTCTTTTTTCAGCTTTCAGGAGGCAGAAATGCATCTCAGATGCATGTGACTTTGAACATATGATTCTACTTCGATTATAGTATTCTTAGACATAGTCTTGATATTTGCCCTTGAGCATCATTTGCTAAAGATGACTATTAGATTTTCCTACATCATCCATGAAGCAGCCCCCAACCCCACCCTGCCCAGCTGGCCTCTATTCTACAGGAAGGGAGTCAGACATTCTTGGCCAACAAGATGAATACCACACTAATGCCTTCCCAGTCTGGCCTCTGGAGAATTTGGTGCTGTCTTAACCAGAGTAAGCTGTATGCTTAGGTGAGTAAGGACATCTTCTGAGTGTCCAGTCACCTAAATTTGATTGAAAATCTAAATTTGATTGAATATCTAGTATTATTATGATAAAAAGTCTCTTCCTGTAATCCTGGGTAAGAAAGAGCTGTAATTTTTTGCAGAGAAGTTGAAATTTGTCTACAGATACACGTATCCAAATAAGTACTAACCAGATCTTATAACCACCCAGTGCTCAAGGAATAGAAGCCCCAGAAATACCAGTAGGAGGTGGCTTAACTCCTCTGGCCCTATAGCTGTAACCTGCCTACTGGATTTCTTTCTGTATGACTTCAGTGGTCAATGAGAAACCCAGGTTACATTAAGAAATTTTTAATATGGTAAAATATACCATATTAGGAGTGCTGAGAATGCCAAATTTTTAATATGGTATAAAGTAAATATATCACCTTAACCACTTTTAAATATACAGTTGGGTAGTGTTAAGTACATTCAGATTGTTGTGCAACCCATCTTCAGAACTCTTTTCATCTTGCAAACTGAAACTCTGTACCCATTAAACAACTCCCCATTTTCCCTCCTCTGAGCCCCTGCCAGCTGTCTTTCTATCCCCTGTCTCTATGAATTTGACTACTCTGGGTACCTCATATAAGAGAAATCGTGCAATATGTGTCCTTTCCTGACTGACTTATTTCACTCAGCATAATATCTTCAAGGCTTATCCATATTGTAGCATAGGTCAAAATTTGTTTCCTTTTTAAGGCTGAGTAATACACCCTTGGGTGATATACCACATTTTGTTTGCCCATGCATCTATTGATGGACACTTGGGTTGCTTCCACCTTTTGGCTATTGTATATAGTGTACTGTGAACCTAAGTGTACAAATACTTCCTTGATACCCTGCTGTCCACTATTTTGGGTATAAGCCCAGAAGTGAAATTACTAGATCGTATGGTAATTATAATTTTGGTATTTGAAGAACCACCATACTATTTTCCGTAGCAGTTATACCACTCCCACCAACAGTAGACAAGTGTTCTAATTTCTCCACATCCTCCAGAACACTTCCTATTTTCTGTTTTTTTTTTTTTTAATCATAGCCATCCTAATGAGTGCAAGGTGGTAATCTCATTGTAGTTTCAATTTGCTTTGCCCTAATGATTAGAGATGTTCAAAGGCTACATTAAGAAAGTAATTATACTATATATTTCATCTGGTGACCACTTGGCTGTGAAAACACATTTTTAAGGAATAGATACACTGATTCTAAAAGTGCTGTAGCTGATGCACAATTTGGTGTGGGGATAACGCATAGATAGCTTACAGTATACACACATTTTTTAAAGAACATATATAAAATAAAAGCCCTTTGTCATTAAGAAATTTATAATGTTATTTTGGAGTGAAAAAAGCAAATGTAAAATACTTTCAGAATTTCTGAAATATATGCTAATGATTATATAAGTTTAGAAATGGGAAAGATGAATATGGGCTTGAAAATTTAGGGGTGGATTCGTACACAACAGCAGAGTTGGAAGACAGTCTAAGTCAGAGTAATTGCTTGAGCAGAGGTACAGGGACCAAACAGAGCTGTGCTCATTTGGGAGCCGTGAGATAATTTATCACTTGCTAGGAGAAAGTGTTAGTCATTCTGCCCAGCTGCTTATTGGTGCACATTACTTACACTTAGGACTTTGTAGATGCTGGGAGAAATATAAAGATGCAGACAAACAACTTTTCTTCCTAGCACATGCTATCTTGTGGACGGGGCAAGCCACAGCTAACTGTATTAAGAGTCAGTATATCTCAGAGCTTGCCAAAGGGCACAGGCCTTGGAGTTTCTCTGACCAGCCCCATCACTCTTGCGAGATGACCTCGGGGAAGACAGTACTTCACTTCTCTAAGCCTTCATTTCCTTACCTGCGTGCACAGTTAGGATTAATCTCAACTGGTCTGGATTGATCATGAGCTTATGCGGGGAGCTACTGACCCTTGGCCAATGCTATAGTACTTACTGACCAAAGGCAAATGCTATTCTGTGTGAGACTGAGAGTTGTTCTGGAGCAGGATGTATCAGTTTGTCATCACTGTTTAATAGTAACTGGATTTATGATTTGCATCCGGTTTCAGTAGAGGTTGGGAGAAGAGGGTGATGTTTCAACAGCTAAGGCTGGACACAGAGCTGAGATGTATTTAGTGACCCGGTTATGGTGAGAAATTCCTTACCAGGAACAGAGTTTGGACTTCCAGATGCTGATGGTGATTTGAGACCTAGAGACTAAGTGAAGCTGGTGTGACCCTTTTCAGTGGAAGGAAAACAAGGAAACCTGTACCTAACGTTTTGGGACCCTTTCGAATGCATGCCCTTCTCCTGCTATTGCTATATGTATCTCTTGCCTGATGAGGATAAACAGAGCCTTGAGTCCTTTCAGCAATCAGACCCTGAGGATGATTAATGTGTAATTAATGCACTGAAAAATAGTAATGATGATAATCCCCGCATTATATTGTTGTATTGAGAATGAAATAAAACAATCTCAGGCCAGTTCTTGGATCCATGTCTGGCATGTTGTAGGTGGTGAATGATTGTTATAATGGTTACTAAATGATATGTTTTGGATGAAACATGTTTTAGGCCAGGCATGGTGGCTCATGCCTGTAATCCCAGCACTTTGAGAGGCTGAGGTGGGTGGATCACCTGGGGTCAGGAGTTCAAGACCAGACTGGCCAACATGGTGAAACTCCATCTCTACTAAAAAATACAAAAATTAGCTGAGTGTGGTTGCAGGCGCCTATAATCTCAGCTACTCGGGAGGCTTAGGTAGAATCGCTTGAACCCAGGAGGTGGAGGTTGCAGTGAGACGAGATTGTGCTACTGCACTCCAGCCTGGGAGACAGAGGAAGAAGACTCTGTTTGAAAAACAAAACCAAACCACCATTTTCAAAGCATTCAGAGGCAAAAACCAATCCTACAAATTATAGTGGTAATGGGAAGTTTCATAGAAAGGGTAAAATCTCATGCTGTGGATAATGTGTAAAATTTATGTGCAGAAAGAAGTGCAGAGCCATACGGACAGAGAAAATAGGAGCTAGGTGCAGGATCAGGAAATAGAATGGTGTTTTTGTTGTTGTTTTTAGACTAAGTTTCACTCTTGTTTCCCAGGCTGGAATGCAAATGGTGTGATCTCAGCTCACTGCAACCTCTGCCTCCTGGGTTCAAGTGATTCTCCTGCATCAGCCTCCTGAGCAGCTGGGATTACAGGCATGCACCACCATGCTGAGCTAATTTTTTTTTTTTTTTTTTTTAAGTGGAGATGAGGTTTCTCCATATTGGTCAGGCTGATCTCGAACTCTTGACCTCAGGTGATCCACCTGCCTCAGCCTCCCAAAGTGCTGGGATTACAGGCGTGAGCCACTGCCCCTGGCCAGGATGATATTTTTAAGAGACCAGTGAGGATATAAACTTGGCCAGAAACAAAATGTTATTAGGAGATGAATCCCCATAGGTACATGGGGATCTTGTTCAACGTTGTTTACAACAGCCAAAATTGGAGAAAATCCCAAATTCACATCCCCAAAGAGAGTAGATGAATAATCTGTTATAGTCACACAAAATACTATAATGTGATACTCAGTAAATGAACTGTGATGATGTGCAGCAACACAGAGGAATCCTAACATAACATTGAGATAAATAACTAAAATAAAAATATATGCCTTTACCGGTGGATCATGAGATCAGGAGATCAAGACCATCCTGGCTAACATGGTAAAACCTTGTCTCTATTAAAAATACAAAAAATTAGCCAGGTGTGGTGGCATGTGCCTGTAGTCCCAGCTACTCAAGAGGCTGAGGTAGAAGAATCACTTGAAGCCAGGAGGCAGAGGTTGCAGTGAGCTGAGATCGCACCACTAACGCTTCAGCCTGGGCAACAGAGCAAGACTCCATCTCAACAATAAATAAATAAATAAATAAATAAATAAATAAATAAATAAATAAATAAATAAAATATGCCTTTAAACAGTATATAGACAGGTCAGATAAAACTGTGTCGAGACGGAAGGAAAATGCACACCATATTTAGGAAGGTAGTTACCTTGGGAAAGGGGTAGCAGATAGAAGGGATGGGGACCACATAGGTACATGTGACTTATTGCCAAAATTTGAGTTTTCATACTGGCTGTTAGGTCCACAGGTGCTTGTTACATTATTAAAATACACACATACATATATGCATAATTAATGGAGTAGAAACATGCAGAAACCATCAATAAGTATGCTACAAACCAAGGATTAAGATTAATACAATTCTGTGATCTTGAGGTCCTTTAGAGAAAAAAATACAAATAAAAGCAAAAGCAGGCCAGATGCAGTGCTCATGCCTGTAATACCAGCACGTTGGGAGGCTGAGGCAGGAGGATCTCTAGAGGCCAGGAGCTCAAGACCAATCTACACAACAGATTGAGACCCTTGTCTCTACAAAGAGATTTAAAAATTAGCTGGGTACATTGTGCAGTAGTAACAGTAGTCCCAGCTATTCAAGAGACTGAAGCAAGAAGCTGGCTTGAGCCTAGGAGTTTGAGGCTACAGTGAGCTATGAGTATGCTACTTCACTTCATCCTGGGCAACAGAGCGGGAACCTGTCTGAAAGAAACGAAAAAGCAAAAGCACATGAATGTTTTGCTAACCCACATGATCCAAAATATTTATATACTTAATATTTGAAAAAAATTTTATATACTTTAATATACTTAATATTTGAAAAAAGGGAATATATCCCTGCAGCAGAGAGTAATCCTCCCCAAACCTTCAATTTGCTACCCTTTTTTTTTTCATTTCCCAATTGAAATGCGATTGGAAAAGGTGAGTTTATTGCTGAACCACAGTGCGAAATAAACTCCCATCGTTTTAAACTACTGAGATTTAAGAGTTGGGTTTGTTACCCCAGCATTAAGTATCCTGTCCTGAGTAATGCATCTACATTATGAAGATCTTATGCATTTCAAATTCCAAACTTACAAAGCAGATACTATTCACATCACATAAAGAACTTATAACCTCATCAACAGAGTTAATGGTAAAATAATCATCCTTAATGCATCTAGAGAAAAGAACACTAGAACTGAAGTCATTCTGACAAGTTAATTCTTTGCATGATGGTCTTATGTGAATTATTGACCCTGTTATGTTTCCATTTCTTCAAGTATAAAATGGGATCATATTAAAAGTTTTTATATTTTTACAATGTGGCTGTGAATATTGAATGAGACAAGATGCATGAAAGCTTTAACAAATATGGCCCTCTTTTGAGGACCTTGTTTTTCCTTAGAGAAGCTACCTCCTTGAGAACCAATAGGCCAAATAAAACAAAACTGTTATATCCTCCAATAGTAAAAGGTAAATATGAAATTATTAACTATTATTGAATAGAAAAATATTTATTTGGTATATAACAGATTAACAAATATATTTAAGAAATAAAGTGAATACATGTACGTGAATTTCTCAATTTGACCACTAGATGGCAGCATTCTCCCAAAAATTGTGCACCTTTCAGTTGGTCTTCTAATGCAAATAGAGCTTCTCTCTAATGGGATAGCTTGAAGACACGTCTTACACTTAGGAATAAACATATAATAACATATCCCTGGATCACAATGATGTAACGCATGACTTTAGAAAAGTGATTCAACCATTCTTTTCCTTGTTTTATTTTCTGCTGCAAAACACTTGAAAGATACACAATAACAAAATAGAGTAATGGAAAAGACATAATGGAAACCTAGAAGCGAGTGATCTACCAAACGCACGAGAGGGAATCACCTCCCACTTTCTAACATTTTTTAAACCAAACCTTTACATGTTATACTTGGGCTTGGAAATTTCTTGAAATCCTGTTTCCCAGGTGTTACCTTCTTCATCGGGTCTTCCACTCCCGTTTATCCTAAGGCCAGAGAAGACCATCTCCCCTGTGATTCTTCCCTGCATCTCTGCACCCTTTGTGCCTATCTCCATTACAGCACCAGCACATTGTCCAATGGTTTCTTTATCTATCTGTCTCATAACCTCTCTGGGAACTTCTGAGCACAGGGAATGGGGCCTTTAGCCGGGCAGAGATGCCTGTTACATCCAGGGAGCCAATATTGGTTTGCTGAATGAACCTTAAACTTACCTGAATAAGTATAAACACTACTACCTATTGGACTAAGATATTGTCTGACTGGTCCAAGATGTTTTAAAAAAAACTGTCTTCTTCATCCTCTCCACACCTTTCTAATGTTGTCCACACCCACCCAGATGTAAGTGTTAAAACAATGCTTAAAGACAGAGTTTTAAACCTCCTGAGTGAATTGCATGTTTGTGTGTTTGTGACCATGGAAATCCTTTTTAAATTTAAAGTCATTATTTTAATTTTATGACAACAATGTAATATAAAATATGTAGACAATCTTATTTAAGAAATTTCTAGAACCTATTTGATGGTTAAAAACTAATGACATAAACAAAACCAAATATTGTGAGTTATGGAAATTGAAGAGCGTCTCAAAACTGTGTGAAATATACCACCTTGATGATACTTTTAAGAGCTTCCTATAAAGTTAGAATTTTTATGTACTTCGTAAGAGGTAGTTCTCTTTTCTTCTAGCCAATTTAAAAAAGCAAACTAAGCTTGTTATAATGCTAAGTCCTGTGAGCTGTCTTGATTTCATTTGTGTACAACATTTGAGGTTTTTTTTTTTTGAAGATTTATCTAATATCGGGAATTACTATAAAATGATATTTAAAAGCTACCTATTTGGGAATGTAAATTAGTTCAGCCATGTCGAAAGCAGTATGGGAATCTCCCCAAGAACTTAAAGCTACCATTTGATCCACAATTCCATTATTGAATATATATTCAAAGGAATATAAATCATTGTACCATAAAGACACATGTGCCTGTATATTCATCCCCACGCTATTCACAATAGCAAAGATGTGGGATCAAGCTAGGTGCCCACCAGTGGTGGATTAGATAAAGACAATATGGTACACATACATCATGGAATACTATACAGCCATAAAAAGAATGAAATCATATTCTTTGCAGCAACATGGATGGAGCTGGAGGCCATAATTCTAAGCACATTAATGCAGGAACAGAAAACCAGATACCTCATGTTCTCACTTGTAAGTGGGAGCAAAGCACTGAGCAACCATGGACATAAACATGGGAACAATAGACACTGCAAACTACCGGGGTGGGGGAGGAGGGCATGGGTCAAAACTACCTGCTGAGTACTGTGCACACTACATGAGTGCAATACACCCATGTAACAAACCTGCACATGTATCCCCTTATTTAAAGTAAAAGTTGAGGATAAAGAAAAACCTTCTACCACCACAGATTCTGTTTTACTGCATGTAAAATATATACATTGTATATGGTGACGGGTCTTCACTAGACCAAGAATATAAATTACATCCTTAAGTGACACATACCAATAAGAAATTGATTATTAGTATTTTTCAGACTGACATAAAAATCCCAGTTTTGAATGAATAATTTAAGCAGGCATTTTAGCTTAGGTTACAGTTATAGTATTTATTGGATTTTCTTTACTCCAAGTAAGTCTTACTCTATTATGGAAGCATTTTCATATTGTGGTGGTAGCAAGGAAGTAATAAAAACACTAACATTTGTAGTACTTCACAGTCTGCTAAAAGCTCTGTTATGTACTATATTTTATTTGATTGATGCAACAGTTCCAAAGATAGGCAAGGCAAGCACCATTTCCTTTCTCTATTTATGAAAAAGAACTAGAAACTTACGGATTTAAGTGACTTGCTTAACAGCACACAATTTATCATGTGACAGAGCTTAGTTGGCAGCCCTGGACTTGTGACCCTGAATCCCACATGTTCTTGTATTCACCAAGACGTCCTCACAAGGACCCAGAAGCTGAAGGTTTAGTCTCATCTCCGTCATTTAAGTGCTTTGTAAACCTTAACAGCCAGGTATTTTGAGTTTCAGTTTTCCTTGTTTGAAAAATGAGGGTTTTGATATCTGTCCCTTCTATTTGACAAGATAGCTGTGACTTCACTATTGCTGTGAGCAATTAAGGTGGTCTCTTGAAAATATACACATGCAATGTTATTGATCCTGTAGACCTGTGAAGCCAGGATCACTGATACTGACAGAGAAGGAAGTTTTTTAGATTACAGAAGTCTTAGCTTGGGTTATAGGCTGTTGAAAGCATGAGACCTCAAATAAATTATCAGTTATAACCACACTGTGGCACTACTTACTCACGTAAGAGTTTTCATTTCAAAATTTATCTGTAAATTGAACTTCGTAAACTGCAATATCATATTAGGCCTGAGGAATTCATTGTGCTTCCTTACATATCTCTAAGTATTTTAATTATTTACTACAAAGTTTCATAAAGATTAACATAGTAATTCCAAACAATTGAAAAGTTGAAAATTATCATCTTGATATTGTAATATCAAAATCAGAAAACACTGTAGCTTCTTGCTTTGATTGTGTTAGAGTGTGCGTGCACATATATGCCCAAAGCAAGTGAGCAAGAAAAGTACAAACTCAAGAAGACTTTAGCAAACTGCATGAATAATATTCCCTTTAAACCTGGTATTTCAACCAGTTGATTTGGTTCTGAGAGGTGCACTGCCCCAATCATATGCTATAACGAGGTGTCAAATGCATGGCTTACCAGGAACAGAAACAAAATGATAGCCTTAACTGAGAAGAGATGGACTCAAGCAACAAATAAAATTCAACAAATAAAACTCAAATTACTGGAACCCATTCCATTCACATGTGACCCAAAAAACGCTGTAAATGAAAGTGTTTAGAAGTCATTCAAGTTGGCTAGGTATGGTGGCTCACACTTGTAATCCCAGCACTTTGGGAAGCCAAGGTGGGTGGATCACGAGGTCAGGAGATCAAGAGCATCCTGGCTAATATGGCGAAACCCGTCTCTACTAAAAAAATACAAAAAGATTTAGCTGGGTGTGGTGGCACGTGCCTGTAGCTCCAACTACTTGGGAGGATGAGGCAGGAGAATTGCTTGAAGCCGGAAGGCAGAGGTTGCATTGAGCTGAGATCGTGCCACTGCACTCCAGCCTGGACAAAACAGCAAGACTCTGTCTCGGAAAAAAAAAAAAAAAAAAAGTAGTTCAAGTTTTCTTTCTTTCTTTTTTTCTAGAGATGGGGTTGGGGGTGGGTCTTGCTATGTTTCTCAGGCTGCCAGGCTGGTTCCCCTGGAGACTCTTAATTACATGGAAGAATAGACAATGCCACTGGGACTGTCTAAACCATTCTGGACAGGAAGACACACAGGTTTGTTTGACGGTGAACCATCTTGGAGACTGACTTCCTTGGTAAATCTAACCTAGAGATACCCTGGTGGGATGGAGAGGATGAGGTAGGCCACCATGTCCCTCTTTGCCTTGCCAAGTTAAGGGAAGGATGGGGGAGGAGCATGTGGGTGTCTCTGGCTCTGAAGCAACCCACAGATATCTGTGAGACCCAGTTGCTCACATTCTACACATTTATTGAGCATCTACCTTTTCAGATACAGAACATCAGAAAAAGTACCTGCTTGTAGTTCTCATCTCAAGGAATACACACTCTTGAGTGAGAATAGACACAGGCAAAAATGACCATCATGCACATCCAACCATGGAAATTTCCCTAAGAGAACATGATAAAACTATTGAGTCTGAAATTATTTCATCAAATGCTTGAGCACTTGTTATAAATGTAAATTTATACATTAAAAATTATGTATTTACTATTTGCTAGATATCATGACAAGTTATTTATACAAACAATCCTAATTCTCACAAAACTCCTAAAGGTAGGCATTATCATCCAGATTTTATGACTTAGAAAAGTACTATTGACTGACTTGTCACAAACTAAGGTCTGTCTGATTTTAAAACTCTTGCTTTGAAAAATACAACTTCAGGCCGGGTGCAGTGGCTCACGCCTGTAATCCCTGAACTTTGGGAGCCTCACATGTGCGGATCACTGGAGGTCAGGAGTTCGAGACCAGCCTGTCCAACATGGTGAAACCCCGTCTTTACTAAAAATACAAAAAATTAGCCAGGCGTAGTGGTGGGCATCTGTAATCCCAGCTATTCAGGAGGCAGAAGTAAGAGAATCACTTCAACCCAGGAGGCCGAGATTGCACCATTGCACTCCAGCCTGGGCAACAAAAGGGAAACTCCATCTCCAAAAAAAAAGAAAGAAAACTACAATTTCAGGTATACTGACTTTAACTGCAGTGCACTTTTCTTTTCATGACCCAAAGGACAGAAAGATCACTGAGTACTGCTGATTACTTCTGACTCCAGTGTTAGGAAAAGGGGACACAGATATGGAAAGTACATTCAGGATTGAAGGAACAATGGCACAATGAACAGTCCAGCTCATCAGGCTTCCTTCTATTGTCAGGATTGTTCACGAGTAGAATAGGATTGACCCAGGCCTCACGTGTTGGGTTACACCCAACTATTCATTTATTCCCTAAGCATTTTTAATTGCATAATATACTTTCAATGGCTCTATGCTTGGGGTAGAGCAAAAGCATCCATACAACATGATCCTGAGGCCTGACAACGAAATCAGCAGGTCTTTATTAAGGTGACAAAATATTTGATGGATGAGACACACTTGAGCCGAATTGATTCACCAATCAAAGAGATGCTCCTCTAAGGATTTCTATCAAAGTTTGAATAACACCCAGTGGCCTAAAGCCATCACATGACTGGGCTACTTCTTTAACCTCATTTTCTACCATTTTGTTCCTATGCATGTTCTCCTCCAGCCACACAATGAGGAAGTCTAGAAAGTCCTCTCTTGCATGAGGACCTTTGCACATGACTTTCTCTCTGCTTAGAGTGCTTCTCACTCAGATGCCCACTTGGCTAGTCCCCTCACTCCCTTCAGGTCTCTGTTCAGATGGCACTAATCAGAGAGTGTGACCGTCCTATGTAAAGGAACACCACACTGCTCCAGCCTGCTCCCTTAGCCTGCTGGGAGGGCTCCTATAGCCCTCATCACCGTCTCACATAATATACTCTGTATTCACGTAGTTGTTTGACATTTGCAAGTTCTGAGATGGCAGAGAGTTTCCTTGCCTTGTCTACTTTTGCAGTCTTGGTGCCCAGAATAATAAATACTTGTGGATGGAATGAATGTTATTCTTTTGCTATTAGCGTGGAATGTGTGTGTGTGTGTGTGCTTTTTTTCCAAGACTCCATTCTAAGACCACGGGGTATTGAGTTAAATGAGTAAATTTTAAGCACTTTGCATTTATGCTAGACACCATAATAGGTGCCATGTTATACCTGAGCAAGTTAGAGGGAAACCGCCACACACTGAGTTCCAGTTGAGAGTCCTTTATTGCTGGCGACTGAGAGACGGCTAATGCTCAAAATTCTCTTAGCCCAGAGGAAGGGGCTTGATTCCTTTTTATACCTTGCTTAGAGAAGGGGAGGGGGAGCCTAGCTGAAGCAGGATTTACAGAAGCAGAACAAGCAAGTTAGATAAGGAGGCTGGTAACTAGGAGGCAGGAGGTTCCCATGATTGTTGATTACTAAGGAGGGTATACACAAGCAGTTCCCATGATTGCTGGTTACCAAGGAGGGTATTTGGTACTTGTCATACAATCAATCAAGGGGGGTATTCACAGTAACAAGTGGGCTTGCCAAGCAGTATATGGTTACAATGGTTATATGTTTTTATAGTTCTAAGCGCAGCATGACCCAGCACAGTAGCATGACCCAGGTATACACTCAAGGAGGAAATGGTGGGAGGGGTGAGGCAGAGGTTAAGATGGAGTCTGTCTGGCTCTCATCAAGATACAGTCTGTCTGGCTAATACAGAATAGGTTAACACACCGGCACAACAGCAGTGATCAAGGTTGAGTCCCTTCAAGGACTTCAGGCAAGCATAATCAATAGATAATTACAGCACAGAAAAATAAGAGGATTCATTCCCAAGGTGCTCTGGGAGAACACTGATGGGCACCTCACCCTGGTCTAGGCAACAGAATAGGTAGCTAAGAGAAGATGCCATCAAAGCTGAGATATGAAGGACAAGTAACAGTTAACCATTACTTTAAAAATCACACAGTCTCTAAATTTGGGAAGGAGACTTTTTCTTTTCTTTTCTTTTTTTATAAAGGATTACAGCCTGCAAGGTGCCCATTCTGACTATTTGGGAAGCATAGTCTCTGGCAGAAGCAGTTAGCAGGCACTTTGCGGGAGGAGAAGGTGGAACAGGGATTTATGCTGACGAGTTTGCTGAGTATACATAATCCGCAAGTTACAGGAGGAGCTGTAAATGAAGCGGGTCCTAATGCATGCGTACTGAAATAAACATGGATTTGCATGCAATGCATGTTCACTTTGAAGTGGAGACCACATTTAAATGTATTACAATTAGGCCTGTACATCAAAAGGTGAAGCATGAACTGAAGCCACTCAAGTGGGCAGCCTTTGTAAATTGGCCAGAACTAGTGTGTAATCAGTGGTCTTCTTATCAGGATTAAGTTATTAAAATTAATGTCTTGTCCAATCAAAGCTGCAGTTATGGCTTGTGGAAGAAGGAAGTCAGTTGGTCAGTGTCTGGTAGTAGTGAAATGCAATTGCTTCAGTACTGCTCATCTCAAAGCCAGTGCCTATTTAGCTGCTAGAGAAGAAATAAAAAACCTCACAGCAACCAGAACATAGTTTATTCTTTAAGTATAGGGATGCATCACTTAACCATTGTCTGGCATGGCCATAGGTCCTGTTTATAATTTGGTAAATTATTGCCACAAGAGTCCATTCTGTCAGTCTTATGATCTATATTTTAACGTGAATGGTGATCTAAGCTATAAGAGGGTGGGAGTTTAATGAACGTATCTGACCTCCCATCCCAACATGGCCTGGAACTCAGTTTTTTATGGTTTCTCTGAGGTCCCCTTGGCCAAGAGGAGGTCCATTTAGTCAATTGGAGGGCGTAAGGTACTATTTTTAGTATTCATAACTAAGCAAAAGGAGAATAATATTGCAAGTATATGTCAAGGCAAGTGGTTCTAAACTGAAATCTTGTGAAGAATAAATATTCTTAATTATATTGGCAGTTTCTGTTAAATGTGGTAGTTATATTTTTAGTAACTCATTTCAATAGATAGTAGGAGAAAGTTTTCTCTTAGATTATCTGTCACTGACCATTGAGGAGGTCATTGAACTTGGTGGGCACGTTTATTCCATTTGCTGAGGATTGTGCCTCTGACCATCATATTTTATCAACCCTAAGATGCTATCATCTGTAAGGTCTTTTAATGTTTGCGAAGTTGCACTAAGAAAAAAAAAACTGCACATAAATGCGTTTTCAAATAGCATTCATTTTTATACTTATAAAAGAAATCTTTTAAACTTGTTTAAACATAAATGTTTATTACATATTACTCTTGTACAGAGAAAAATGTAAGTGAAATAATTGCTTAAGGCATTCCTAAACCTCTTCACGTTTACAGTCCATGTTTACAATTGTTTTAGTCTCAAAATCATTAAGATCTGTATCTCTATCAAGACTTCACTATTGCCTGTAAGATTTGCTTCCAAGCTGCTGTGGAAGGTATTGATGTTGAAGCTTCTTGATCTGACCAGGAAGTTCCAAAAGAAGGTTTTTAGATGCCAATCAAGAAGGATACACCTTCCTTAAATGACCCTTAAGTGATTTATCAACTGAAGCATCAAGGGTTTGCAGTTATTCAGTCATACTGCAAGGAACAACAACCGTGTTTGTGGGTAGATAGTTAATAATAACCGGATCACAATTGCAACTTGGCTGACAGAGATGAATGAGAAAGCACATGTTGGTAAGATACCGATTTTAGGAATCCTCAAATTTGAAAAAGTGTGCCTTAAAAATATGGAAAGAAAAAAAAATGAAATATGGAAAGAAAAAAAAAAACCACAACAGTTTATCGGGCTATTCCAGATAAAATATTTCTTATATCTATATAATTTATTCTACATACCAAGGAATCTGATTTTGTTTTCTTTCAAGCTTTGATGCCAGGAAGGTGGTCCTGCATTGTAGATTTGCATTTTACAGTCATTAGAAAGATAAATTATGTAAGTGCTATCAGCTGACGCATACCAGTATTAGCATATGCTTGATACTGTTTTAAGTGCTTTGCAAATATTAACTAATATAATTCTCACAACTACCAGGAAAGACATGTGTTATTATTCTCATTTTACAGATGCAGAAACTGATAGATAGAAAATAAGTTGCCTGACATTACCGTGCTAGTAAGTGGCAGAATTTGTATTCAATCTGAGGGAGTCTGGTTCCTGAGTCTGCACTCTGGTGTAAATATGTTAGAAATGCAAAAAAAAAAAAAAAAACATTAGCGTTCACAAATCTATTTATATGCAAGATATTATGCCACAACATCTGATCTGGGTTTTAGTTCTAAGTCTAGCTTAGCATCTGACTTCCATTCTGTCCCTGGATTTGAGTTTAATTCCTGGGTAAGAAAAACAATCTCCTGTGAATAATAGAATGTAGGAACCAGTTGTGAGGTTTCTCAGCTTCCGAACTATTGACGTTTTGGGTTGAATAATTCTTGTGGGGGCTGTCCTGTGCATTGTAGGAGGTTCAGTAGCATCCTTGGTCTCCACCCACTAGATGCCGGTAGCACTCCATAGCTGTGATGACAGAACAGTTTCAAGGCATTGTCAAATAACAATTTAGGGAGCAGAATCACCTCTGGTTAAGAACCCCTAAGTCAAAAGTACAGTGGGTACAGAGTAGTTTTCATGGATCTGTTCGTTTATGGGGGATTTCTTACACAGTGCACATGATTCTAGCTTTGCAATGACTAAGAAGAGAAGGGTTTATATAATCAACACAACCATGTCTTGTTGGTATAGATTTCACCAGTGACTGAAGGGGAAGAGGTGAATTATGATTCATGCTAGCAGATGGAGGAATAAACAGAGGCATTGCTAACATTTTCTTACCGGACTTCTGCAGTATTTGAATACATGAATTTTTAAATATTGGAGTTCAAAAAATAGTTTCATAAAAGTGTGATTTCTTTTTAAATATTTAATCAATTTATTAATTTATTATAGGTATTTTTGAATATATCCTTTGTACATAATTGTGCAAATTTTCAGAATATAGAAATGAGTAAAATATGATCCCAGCCATCAAAGAAGCTGAACTCTAGAATGACAAAGCATAACCTTGTAGCATTGAGCTGTTTTTCTCGTGAGTCTATAGAGTCCTGCTTTTAATATCACAATGCCACTGTCAAAAGACATAAAAAATTAGATCACATTTGAAAAAGCAAAACAAACAAACAAACAAACAAAAAAAAACAAGTTAGGTGACAGGAGTAAGATCTAGTGTTTGGACTAGGAACAAGATCTAGTGTTAACTATAGGGTAACTATAGTTAACAATAATTTATTATATATTTCAAAATAACTAAAAACATGAAACTGAAATGTTCCTAACACAAATAAATGGTAAATGCTTGAGGCTGCAGATATCCCAGTTACCCTCCTGAGTTGACTATTGCACATTGTATGATTGTATCAAAATATTATTACATGTGCCACATAAATACATGCAACTATTATATAGCTATAATAATTAAAAATTTAAAAAATAATTTATTGTGAAAGGCTATTAACTCAAGGCATCTGAAAACTTCTTTTATATGCCTACTATAGAAATGATATTTGTTGGAGTTTAGTGCTGGGAATATGGGGTTGTTCTTGCTTTTTCAAATGAAAGTCTGATTTCTAACTAGGTTACTGTGACAAAAGGAAACAAATCATCAAAGTTCATTCTTGTCAGTGGAAATAGACAATAATTCTTGGTAATTTAATTACATGTCCCTTTAAAGAGCTCTAAATACTTTAGAATTAGAGAAAGACAAGTAGATTCATTATCATCTTTATGCTAGGACTCATGAAAGAACATATATTGCTAAATTTATTGACAAAATATTGCTTAATAAAAGTAGCATATACTAGAACCTTTCTAATATGTTTCATTTTTAATCTTTTATTTCTCTATATTTAAAATAACCTAAAGTAAAGAAAGAAAGATACCATTAGAGGGGATGTTATGATGGACTGTTCTAATGGGAAGGTATCCCCTTGTTAATAATTAAACACAGCCTCTGGGTTCAGAATCTGTAGGTTCAAACTGTGAGTCCGTTTCTTAAAAGAGAAGAAGAAATCTTGGGCAAGTTTATTTATTCATTTGTGATATCAGGATAATAAATACCTACCACCATAGAGTGTTTGTGAGAATTAAATCACATAAGGCTTAAAATATACTGTTTCTGGCATATAATTACCTACACACAAATAAAAATTATTACCATGACTGACAAATTGATATCTTCAACTTCAAATAAGTTGGAAACAGAGAAGATTTAGCACTAATGACCTAACTATTTATTATTCTACCCGTAATCTTTTGGCCTGCCTAAATCAGGGCTTCTTCCCTCTCCTCAACCATGATCAGTTTCTACTAAAAATGTTAAATAGTTCACTTTTTCCCAGTATCTTTCCTATGCTTTTCCCTTGGGCTTTTAAAATGCTCAGTCTGCCCCCATCCTACCCTTTAATCATTATTTAGGTCTATCCTTCAACAAATATTATCTGTTCTAGGCAGTCCTATTTCCTTATTATTTGTACATTTATTCAATTTGTACAATCTTTTCCCTAAATATTTCATCTCCGGTATTTTTTTATTTTTTTTGAGACAGGGTTTTGCTCTGTCGCCCAGGCTGGAGCGCAGTGGCACAATCTTGACTCATTGCAGCCTCTGCCTCCTGGATTCAAGCAATTCTCCCACCTCAGCCTCCTGAGTAGCTAGGATTACAGACATATGTCACCACATCCGGCTAATTTTTGTATTTTTAGTATGGAGTTTCACCATATTGGCCAGACTGGTCTCAAACTCCTGACCTCAAGTGATCTGCCTGCCTCAGCCTCCCAAAGTGCTGGGATTACAGGCATGAGCCACCATGCCTAGCCCTTAAATTTTTTTACTGATACATTGTAATTGTACATGTTAATGAGATACATGTACAATTATATGTATATATATATACATGTGATATTTGATTGCAATTGTACATGCAATATTTTGATAAAGCATATATTTGTAATACATATATTTTGTAATAATCAAATCAGGAAAATTGGGGTTTCCATCATCTCCAACATTTATCACTTCTTGGTATTGGGACATTTCCAATCTTTTTTTCCACATATTGTGAAACATACGATAAATTATTTAGGTTTACCTTAACTGTGCAATCACATACTATAACTTATTCTTTCTACTTATCTCTATATTTATACCCATTAACCAACCTCTCTTATCCTCTCTGTTTTCCCAGCCTCTGGCAACTATTGTTTTATCCTCCACCTCCATGAGATCCACTTGTTAGCTCTTGCACATGAGTGAGAACATCCACTATTCGTCTTCCTGTGCCTGGCTCATTTCATTTAACACAGTGTCCTCCAGTTTCATTCATGTTTCTGCAGATTACAGGATTTCATTCTTTTTTTATGGCTGAATAGTATTCCATTGTATATATACCGCGTTTTCTTTATTCAGTCACTTGTTGATGGACACTTAGATTGGATCCATATCTTCACTATTGTGAATAGTATTGCAGTAAACAGGAGAATTCAAATATCCCTGTGATATACAAATTTTCTTTCCTTTGGATAGATGCCCAGCAGAGGGATGGCTGGATCATATGATAATTCTACTTTTAGTTTTCTGAGAAACTTCCACATGATTCTCCATAATGGTTGTATTAAATTACATTTCCGCCAACAACGTAAAAGAGTTCCCTTTTCTTTGTGTCCTCACTATCATTTGCTATTTTTTGTATTTATTATATTTCACTGTAGTTTTAAGTCACATTTTCTTGATGATTAGCAATGTTGAGCATTTTTTATATACCAGTTGACCATTCATATGCCTTCTTTTGAGAAATGCCTATGTATAATCTTTGCCAACTTTTTAATGTCATTACTATTATTATTTTTACTATTGAGTTGTTTGATGTCCTTGTATATTTTGGGTATCAGCCCCTTGTCAGATGAATCATTTACAGATATATTTTTTCCTATCTTGCAGGTTGTCTCTTCACTCTGTTGACTGTTTCCTTTGCTTTGAAGAAGACATTTAGTTAAGTAGAGTCCCATTTGTCAAAAAAATTTTTTTCGATTCTTGTGCCTACAAAGCAGTAGTCATAAAATCTTTGCCTAGATAATGTCCTGTAGCATTTTCCCTATTTTATTCTTGTAGTTTTATAGTTTTGGCTCTTACATTTGAGTCTTTAATCTGTTGAGAGTTGGTTTTTCTATATGAGGAAAGATAGGGGTCCAGTTTTATTCTTCTGAATACGGATATTAAGTTCTCCCCTTATCATTTATTAAAGAGTGTATCCTTTCCCGATTGTATGTTCTTGGTACTTTTGTCAAAACATCAGCTAGGTGTAAATACATGAATTTATTTCTGATTTCTCTATTCTGCGCCATTAATCTATGTGTCTATTTTTATACCAATACCATACTGTTTTGGTTTCTATAACTTTGAAGCATATTTTGAAGTCTGATAGTTTGATGCCATGAGCTTTGTTCTTTTTGCTCAGGATTGTGTTGGCTATTTGGCATCTTTTGTGATTCCCTACAAATTTTAGGTCTTAAAAAAATTCCTATGAATAGTGTCACTGATATATTTTTTAAATTTTTATTTATTAATTAATATATTTTTTATTGTACTTTAGGTTCTGGAGTATATATGCAGATCATGCAGGATTGTTGCATACGTATCTACGTGACATTGATATTTTTGTATGAATTTCATTGAATCTGTAGGTTGCTTTGAGTAGTGTAATCATTTTAACAATAATTTTTCTGCTCCACGAGCATGAGATGACTTTCCATTTGTTTGTGCCTTCTTCAATTTCTTTCATCAGTGTTGTGTAGTTTTCATTATAGAGGTCTTTCACCTTCTGAGCTAAATTTATTCCCAGGTATTTTATTTATTTATTTTTATAGCTATCATAAGTGGAATTGCTTTCTTGATTTATTTTTCAGCTTGTTTGTTATTGGCATATAGATACACTACTGGTTCATATATATTGATTTTATATCCTGCAATGTTATCGAATTTGTTTACCAGTTCTAAGAGTGTTTTGGTGGAGTCTTTAAGCTTTTCTAAGTATAAGATCATGTCATCAGCAAAGAGGAACAAATTTACTTTCTCTCTTTCCATTTGGATTTTTTTTTTCTAAATTTCTTTCTCTTGCCTGATTGCTCTGGCCAGGACTTCCACTACTATGTTGAGTAGGAGTGGTGAAAGTGGTCATCTTTGCCTTGTTCCAGTTCTTTTGTTATTAATTCAAGCTCATTACTCATTACTGGTCTGTTTAAGTTTTCTATTTCCTATTGTTCAATCTTGGTAGGTTGTATATGTTTAGGAATTTATGCATTTCCTCTAGGTTTCTCAATTTGTTAGTGTGTAATTGTTTATAATAATCTTTAATAGACTTTTATTTCTGTAGTATCAGTTGCAATGTCTCCTTTTTTATTTTTTATTTTATTTATTTAGTTCTTGCTTTTCTTGTTCCTTGAGATGCGTCAGTTTGAAATTGAATTTGAAATCTTTTGAATCTACTTTTTTTAATGTAGATATTTATTGCTACAAAATTCCCTCTTAGCACTATTTTTGCTGTATCCTGTAGGTTTTGATATACTGTTTTCACTTATATTTGTTTCAAAAAAACTTTTTGATTTTATTGTTAATTTCTTCATTGATCCAATGGTCATTCTGGAGCGTGTTGTTTAATTTCTATGTATTCGTACAGTTAGTTTCCAAAGTTCCTCGTTATTGATTTCTACTTTTATTCCATTGTTGCCTGAGAAGATACTTGATATGAGCTTGAGTTTAAAAAATTTGTTGACACTTGTTTTGTGGCCTATTTTGTGGTCTATTCTGGAGAATGTTCTGTGTTGATGAGAAGAATGTATAGTATATAGCTGTTGGATGAAATGTTCTGCAGATAATCTGTTAGGTCGATTTGGTCTATAGTATAGACTAACTGCAATGTTCCTTTGTTAATTTTCTGTCTATGTTATCTGTCCGATACTGAAAGTGGGATGTTAAAATTCTCAACCTTTATTGTATTGGGGTCTATCTCTTTCATTAACTCTAGTAATATTTGCTTTATATATCTGGCTACTTTAGTGCTGGATGTGTATGTATTTATAGTTGTTATATCCTCTTGTTGAATTGCTCAATTTATTATTATATAATAAACTTCTTTGTCTCTTTTGTGTTTTTTTTTTT
>NW_016107726.1:965834-1031010 GCF_001604975.1 Cebus imitator | reverse complement strand
TTTTTTTTGGTATAAACATACACACTCCTGTATGCTTTTGGTTTCTGTTTGTGTGGAATATTTTTTCCATCATTTCACTTTCAGTCTATGTGTCTTTCCAGGGGAATTGTTTCTTGAAGGCAGTATACTTTGGGTCTTGTATTTTTAATCCATTCAGCTAATACTTTTCTGTTAATTGGAGAATTTAAACCATTTACAGTCAAGATTATTACTGTAACTGAGGACTTACCCCTGTCATTTTGTTAATTTTTTTCTGATTGCTTTGTATATCCTTTGTTTCTTTTCTCCTTTTATTGTTTACCTTTATACTCTGGTGGGTTTTTTGGTAGCGATAACTTTGACTCCTTTCTCTCAGTATCTTTCCTACAAGTAAGCTTTATGCTTTTGGGTGTTTTTACAATGGCAGATATTATTCTTTTGCTTCCAAGTATGGTAAGTCCAGTCTCATGATAATGAATTATCTCAGTTTTTGCTTGTCTGGGAAAGATTTCATTTGTCTTTCATTTTTGAAAGCTAGCTTTGCTGGGGATACTATTCTTGTTATGATTTTTTTTTCTTCTTTCTACACTTTGGATATGTAATCTCCTGACCTCTAAGGTTTTGGTTGAGAAACCCATTGTTTGTCTGATGAGAATTTTCTTATATGTGACTTCATACTTTTATCTTGCTGTTTTAAATTCTCTTTGTCTTTGAGTTTTGACTATTTGACTATAGTGTTTGTTGGAGAAGACCTTTTTGGGTTTAATTTATTTGGGAATCTTTGAGGTTCCTATATCTGGAAATCTATATATTTTGAGATATTTGGGAAGCACTCAACTGTTGTTTTTCAGATAGGTGTTCTATGCCATTGCTCATCTTTTCTCCTCCTGGAAATCCCCAAATTTAAATATTTGGTTGATTTTTGGTGTCCCATATGTCATATAGGCTTTCCTCATTCTTTTAAAATTATTTTTTTCTTGTCTGACTGGGATATTTCAAAATATCTTTTTTCAAGTACGAATTTTCCTTCTTCTTAACCTAGTATGCTGTTAAAACTCTGAATTGTATTTGCTATTTCATTCAATGAATTATTCATTTCCAAGGTTTTGTTTGATTTTTAAAAGCATGATATCTACCTCTTTGTTAAATTTCTAATTCAAATCATGAATTGTTTTTCTGATTTCTTTGTTTTATTTATCCGTGTTCTTCTATGTATCACAGGATTTCTTTAATATCATTATTTTGAATTTCTTTTAAGGAAGCTTATGGATTTCCTTTTCTTTAGTATCTACTGCTGCAGAATTATTGTGTTCCTCTGGAAGTGTTATGTTCTTTGCTTTTTCATATTTCTTGGATTCTTGTGTTGATATCTGTGTATCTGGTGTAGGAATCATTTATTTTAATTATATGGATTGGCTTCCTTAAAGGAAGACTTTTTCCTGTAGATCTTCCTATAGTGTTGGTCTGGTAGAATATTTTTGCTTTGATTTCTGGGTGGGCACAGTAGTATAGTCTTCATATAATTTCTTCAGCTGTAGTCAGCATCAGTGGTCTCTGGGAGTTCCTCAGTGGCTTAAGCTGTGTTTGTTAGTGGAGGTCCCTTCCCTGAGTGATATATATGTATACTGGCTGCCTCCATTATTTTATATCCCTTCTCTAAGTGGGGTATTTATGAAATATTATTTGAGCATTTTTTAGTAGCTATAAGACCTTTCAGATTTGTTATCTTTTTGTTTGTTCACATTCTAATCTTTTCCTACAAGCATATCTAATTCTTCTAAGTTTAAAAATATTTAGACATAAACTTTTAAATAATATTCTCTTACCTTTTTCATTTTTGTTACATCTTTAGTTTTTAGTCTTCATATTATCTATGAGCTTTCTCTTTTTTCTAGAATAGCCTTGCCAGAAGTGCTTCAAAGCTGCTTCAAAAGCAATTTTGGAATTCATTAATCTTTATCTTTGTCATCTTAGCTTTATTATTTACTTTCTTTTGTTTTTCTTTGGGCGTATGTTCTAACTTGTTAAATTGGATGCTTAGCTCATTAATCTCTAGAACTTCTTTTCTAACGTGAACATATAAGACTATAATTTTCTCTCTACCACTTTTCCTGAGTTCCTGCACAAATGTGTGAGTATATAACTTAAAAATTATTTCATTTTAGTATTTGAAAAATTCCATTATGATCCATTTTGTTACCACTATTTATTAGTGTAATTTTCTTTTTACAAATTACTGTTTTAAAATACTGACTTTTGTAATTTATAATTTCTTTTTATTTAGTCAGAAAATATGATTTCTGTAATACATTTATTTTCAAATTTGTTTTATGACTTAATGAGGCAAATTCTTATAAATATATCTGTGATAAATGTTTAATCTTCATTTTGGGAAACAGAATTCTACATATATCAATTAGATTATGCTTTTAGGCCAGGTGTGGTGGCTCACACCTGTAATCTCAGCACTTTGGGAGGCTGAGGTGGGTGGATCACTTGAGGCCAGGAGTCTGAGATCAACCTGGGCAACATGGTGAAACCTCATCTCTATTAAAAATACAAAAATTAACTGGGCATGGTGGCGTGTGCCTGTAATCCCAGCTACTCAGGAAGGTGAGGCATGAAAATTGCTTGAACCAGAGAGGCGGAAGTTGCAGTGAAATGAGATTGTATCACTGAACTTCAGTCTGGGTGATAGAGAGAGATTCCATCTCAATTAAAAAAAAAAAAAAGGATTATGCTTTTAAGTAATGGATTAACATCTATATCTTTTTTTGCCTTTTGTGTTATTGAATAATCAATTGTTGCGAGAGATGAGTTATTTTTCCTGCCGTGATGTCAAAATTTGTCAAATTTTTCTTATAGTCTATGCAAGTTATGCCTTACATATTTTGAAGTTATTAGGTGCACTTTAAGTGTTTAACTGAAGAATTAAACATTTTTCTCAATAAATAATTATTTATAAAATAAGCCTCTAACAATGCTTTTCACTTTATAATATTCATTATCTTATAATAATATAGACACACTGACTTTTCTTTGGTTAATATTTGATTACTGTATACCTTTTCATTATTTTACTGAAAGTCTTTCTGTATTCTTATGTCTCAGGCACATCTTCTATAAACAGACAATGTCTTGATTTTTAAAAAAATAATTATAGTTTTACAACTTCTCTGGAGAAGCATTTGCATTCAACTTGGTTATGATTATTTGTGTACTTGGATTTATTTCTTTTATGTTACTTAATGCTTTTATTTGACCTATGAAATAAGATCTCTCTCTCTCTCTCTCTCTCTCTCTCTTTCTCTCTCTCCCTGTCCCCTGTCAGTGGCACACAGTTCTAATTTCCTAAGTGATAGCTGAGCTAGGAGAATCTTTTGTTCTTTTGGTCTCTAATCCAGTTCTTGAGATAGAGCTCCCAATACCATTATAGATAGGGGTGGTAGGAGACCATTTTATTCTATTATTTGGTCTTTGCCACAGTCTCTAACTCAGAGCTATTAAGACTTTGTGATATCCTGAGTAATAGGAACACCTGACACAAGCTCCTAAATTTCTGAAATTTTCTGTGTGATATGTGATAGGAGTTCTTTTGGTCTAATGACCTGACTTTTTTGAGTTCCTGGACGGGGGCTGGTCACTAGAAAGACCCAGTCATGATTACAGTATAAGCTTGGAGCTTTCTTCCTCAAACCCCATTCTCTGGAGAGCGGGGAGGGCTGGAAATAAAGTTAAGAATCAATCATACCTATGTGTGATGAAGCCTTCAATAAATCCCTAAGCTATGACGTTTAGGGAGCTTTCAGGTTGGGGAACACATTCCTGGGGGAGAAAAGTGGTACATCCAAACTCCATGAGGACACAAGGTCCTGCACTCGGGACCCTTCCAGACCTTGCCTTTTGTAGCTTTTTATTTGGTTGTTCATCTGTATTTTTTTGTTATAGTCTTTACTAATAAGCTGGAAAATAAAGTGTTTCCCTGAGTCATATGAGCCACTGTAGCAAATTAATCAACCTTGAGGAGAGAGTTATGGAAACTCCAGTCAGTCAGAAGTACAAGTCACAACCTGAGACTTGTGATTGGAGGTATGGAGCAGTCTTGTGAAACTCAGCCTTAACCTATGTGATCTGATGAGACCTCCAGGTAGACAGTGTCAGAATTGAAATGATTAGAGGGCACCCAGCTCTTTTCTGCCAGGGAATTGCTTGGTATGTGGTCAACCTCTTTCCAATATCTTGTGTCAGAACTGCTATGCTGAGCGATGAGTGATAGTAGGAAAAACACTTTGGTTATTTTTATACCTCAGAGTCCCTTTGCATATTTAAAATTCTTTTTTTACCTTATGTTTTTTACTAATTGGGTTGTTACACTTTTCTATTTTTATTCTTTTAGTATTTACCCTACTAATGCACTTAACAAGTTCTAAATTTAAATAATATTTTAACCATCCTTTCAATAAGTAAAAAGGCCTTAGATATTTGTACCCCACAATGTACTTCTCTAAATTTATGCTCTTCTTGTCCATAATTTTTGTCTCACATATTAAACATTTTGGTTACTGTTTTATAGTCAACTTATTAAGCTTTCATAAGTTTAGCACTTCTTTTTCCTTTTTTTTCCTCTACACATATTATTCATGGAATGTTTGATCTTACTTCTAGGATAATTTTCCTTCACTCTTTTATCCTTGAAGATTCTTTTGGAAGCAATTTTTTTTTTGTTACTCTTTTTCAGTTTTTGTGTACTTTCTTTTTGAAAATGTCTTCATTTGAAATGATATTGGAAGACCATTTCTATGAGTATAAATTTCTAGGTTGAAAGTTACTTTATCTTAGCATTTGAATATACTATTTTTTTTTTTAATCTGGCTTTCATTGCTGCCAGTGGAAAGTCAGCTGTCAGCTGTCAAGCTATTCATCACTTTTTTTAGATACTGGGATGCTGCACAAACCTTCTCAGAAATAGCATTGCTCAATTCCCAAGGACACCATTCACATAGACCATCAATGACTAGTACCATCTATGGTAGTGCATAGCTTGCACAAATGTACATGGCAGCCCTCAGAATTGATCTTTTCTTTCTACTAGTTTTAAGATTTTCTCTTTGTCTTTGATTTTATGCATTTTTAATGCAGATAACTTACTTAAAAGTTTCTTTTTATTTATTCTGCTGAATTCATCCAGGCGCCTAAATCTAAATTCTGAAGCTTTTCTTTATTTTGACAAAAACAACAGCCATTCTTTCTTCGTATATTGCCTTTCCTTCATTTGTTCTTTTCTTCTGCTCAGAGCACTGATTAGATTTACATCAGCCTTTCTTCCTCTAGCCTTCATTTCCCTCAATCTCTTTTTCATTTATCTCTCTAAGCTGCATTCTTTGGTAATATCTTCAGATTTATTTTCCAGTTTATTAATTTTCTCTTTGGCTTTGTTTAGTCTTCTATATAACACACTCGTTGAATTTTGAGTATTTTTAATTACAGTATTATTTATTTATAAAAGTATTCCTTTTTGATATTTGCTTGGTTAATTTTAATATTCCTTTTGATTCAATCATATTTGAAATCTTTTTTCTTTCTTTGATTATATCAAATATATTTGCTTTATATTCTATATTTGATAAATCTAATACCTATGATATTTGTTTGCCTGACCTGCAGTTTGAATTTCTGCAGATTCTTGCTAATGGTGCCTTGTTTCTCAGGTGTTTAGTGAATTTCCAAATTGTAATCTGTTTGTTCTATCTTTACATATTGGAATTTTAATGATCTAGCAACCTAGAAAAATTATCAAACTGAATCTACTTCAGAATAAACTTTTGATTTGCAGTTTTTTAGTCCACACTAATAAAATTTGGTATCTAAGTGCCAACTAATGGTTATGACTCTACAGAAAGATTGTTTTTTCTCCCATTGCATCAGGAGCCAAATTAGAGATCAGTAAATCATCTTCTTTGAGATGCATTTTACCTGAATCTTCCACTGACTGCGGAATACCTTTGAGCATACCAGCTTTACACAGCAGTCTCATTTTAATTTCTACCAAGTCAAACCCCTATGTTTGTGTGGTTTTGTAATCTCAAGCCATCAAGAATTAGGAGATATTCCTGTGTGGTTTTATAATTGCAGCCACCAATTATTAGCAGATGTTCTTTGGAAAAATAAACAACATTCTTCTTATCCCTGTGATAAGGGATAGTTTCTTTTTCTTTACCACAATCCATTGCCCACTGATCAGCACACGTTCTCTGTAAGGTCTTCTTAGAAATATCTTTTTAAATGTGTCTCAGAATTAATCAAATACTACCATCTATTGGCCCTAGTATTCTTTTCTTCATGTCTCTAATAATTTGTGATATTTCTTTCCTTGTATTCTCTCAGTTGATAATGAAGTCTTTTACAGAAAGTGTGCTTTGTTCATCTCTGTATCACAGTACCTCATACTGTTGGTGAATAAATGAATGAATTAATGAATGAATACCATCCTTTTCTGCTTCCGGGCCTTTTCTCATGCTGTCTATATGTTTGAAAGGTCCATTTTTAATAGTATCTTTCCTGTTTATCATTAAGTTGGATGCCATGTCTTACAGCCTTATTTGGCAGCAATCTGTTCTTTATTATTGTGGTAATAAATTATTTTCCATTCATATAGTTCTGTCCCTTTATGCCTTATCCTGCAATGACTATGTCATTTATCTCTATGTTCCTCACAGTGCCTGACATAGAGCTGTGCATAAAATAGATAGTCAATAAATACTGTTTGATTGAACTAAAAAATGGAATCATCTTAGGGGCGCATCTCAGGTTCAAATTCTGAACTCCATTATATAGACTCTTTGTTCGACTTCTGTCCCAAATATCTTTTTGTCCACCCCTAAGTGTTTTCAATTTGTTAGAAGCTAAAGCTCTTACAATTATATACAAATAGGAATTGCCTCATATGATTATGGAAGCTGAGAAGTTCCACAATCTGCTATCTGCAAGCTGGAGAACCAGGAAAGTCAGTGGCATAATTCAGTCTGAGTCAGAAGACCTGAGAGCCAATGAAGTCAATGGCATAAGTCATAGCCTGAATCTGAAGGTCCAAGAACCCTTCCTCTGCCTTTTTATTCTATTCAGTCTGTCAACAGATTTGATGGTACCCACCATACTGGTGAAGGTGATCTCTTCCAGGAACACTCTCATAGCTGCATCCAGAAATAATGTTTTACCAACTCTCTAGGTTTCCCAGTCCAGAAATAATGTCTTACCAACTCTCTAGGTTTCTCAGTCAAATTGATATGTGAAATGAACCATCACAACAAGTAAACTAATAATTAAAATAAAATTCAACAAATAAAAAATAATAAAAATACTAACAAAAAATCAAAAGTAAAAAACATATATTGCTAATAGGGGAATAGAGGAAAAATAATTAAATTCTGAGGAATATAAATGAAGGTTTGGGAGAGGGAAAAACATTTTAACTGAATCTTAAAGAAATTATTCAGTAGGAGAGGTAGAAAGTCATCCTTGCACAGAGACTATTACAGTTTGTTTTTCAAAATAAAACTTTATTTATTAACACTGAAATTTGAATGTTTCATAATTATCAGGTGTCACAAAAAATTTTCTTTCTAATTTTTTCCAGTCATATACAAATGAAAAAAAAATTTTTGGCACATGGGCCATACAGAAACAGGCAGTGAATCAGCTTTCGCCTGCAAACTACAACTAAATGAATCCTATTCTTTTTGCTTCAAATGCTTCAGTCTCCTAATTTTATACTATGGGTTGTTTTGAATGTAGCAAATTTCCAGAGGGAGAAATGTATATGGATGGGGGAAATCAAAGAGAAGGATATTGTTTCCAACCATTATAACTTAGATTTTAGCACTCCTTGGTTTCTTCCACACCTTTTTACTTGCTCCTTCTTCTGTGTTAGTCACTCTTCCCCCGCTAACCTTTTGGCTAGCTCCTTAGATCTTAGATCTCCATAGTTAGATGTTAGATTAAAAGTTATTTTTCCAGATAAACCTTCTTTGGACCCCATAGATAATTTTATTTCTCCTCCTCAATCTTTATCTTCATCCTGTATTTATTTTTGTAATTGTTTGCCTGTTTAAATGTTTAAAAGTCACTTCTGTCTGTATCCTTTCAAATAGAAACTTGAATAGCTTATTTACCATTATGTCCTGAGCACCTAATCAGTGGTTATTAATCATTTTTTTGTGCTATGGCTCACTTTGACAGTCTGATGAAACTTCTCAAAATGATGTTTTTAAAAGCATAAAATTATATGTATATATATATATATATATATATATATATATATAAATAAAATATTCTAAAGGGAACCGGTTACATTAAAACCCATTTATTAAAATACTAGAAAATCTAATTTCTGATACAGTAATAGATGGAATTTTTCAACAACATCTAGTGGTGTATCTAATGACTACTGTACATTTGAAATTGTTACTAGCATAAATGAAATTTCAAGATTTCTACAATAAATTCATTGTGAAACAAAAATATTTTTAACCTTTTATTGGTTATAAAATTAGAGGTACTGCTAATGATTGTGCTGGAAATCCATTAAAGCAACGGTGACATGATCTACTTTGTCATGTTTTGCAACACCATGTTTGTCTTGACACCATCTTTGTAGGGATCCATAGAGCTTTGCTCCAGGCAAGACTTGCCTTATCTCCCTAGTCCCTTATGCCACGAGGCAGGGAGATGAATAAATATTAACCTTTCTTTCTTTAAAAATGCCCTGCTTTATGGGCAAGGACTTCATGACTAAAACACTAAAAGCAATGGCAACAAAAGCCTAAAGAAACAAATGGGATGTAATTAAACTTAAGAGCTTTTGCACAGTAAAAGAAACTATCATTGGAGTGAACCAGCAACCAACGGAATGGGAAAATTTTTTTTTGCAATCTACCCATCTGACAAAGGGCTAGTATCCAGAATGTGCAAAGAACTTAAACAAATTTACAACAACAACAACAAAACACAATCCCATCAAAAAGTGGGCAAAGGATATGAGCAGACACTTTTTGAAAGAAGAATTTATGCAGCAAACAAACATATGAAAAAAAAAAACCTCATCATCACTGGTCATTAGAGAAATGCAAATCAAAACCACACTGAGGTACCATCTCACACCAGTTAGAAAGATGATCATTAAAAGATCAGGAGACAACAGATGCTGGAGAGGATATGGAGAAATAGGAACACTTTTACACTGTTGGTGGGAGTGTAAATTAGTTCAACCATTGTGGAAGACACTGTGGCTATTCCTCAAGGATCTAGAACTAGAGCTACCGTTTGATCCAGCAATCCTACTACTGGGTATATACCCAAAGGATTATAAATCATTCTTCTATAAAGACACATGCACACATATGTTTATTTTAGCACTGTTCGCAATAGCAAAGACTTGGAACCAACCCAAATGCCCATCAATGGTAGACTGGATAAAGAAAATGTGCCACATATGCACCGTGGAATACTATGATGTATATATGGTGCATATACAATGCAGCCATAAAAAAGGATGAGTTCGTATTCTTTGCAGGGACATGGATGAAACTGGAAACCATCATTCTCAGCAAACTGACACAAGAACAGAAAACCAAACACCACATGTTCTCACACATGGACACAGGGAGGAGAACATCACACACCGGGGCCTGTTGGGGATTGGAGGGGCTAGGGGAGAGATAGCGGGGTTTGGGGGGATTGGGGAGGGATAACATTAGGAGAAGTACCTAATGTAGATAACAGGGGGATGGATGCAGCAAACCACCATGTCACATATATACCTATGTAACAAACCTGGACATTCTGCACATGTACCGCAGAACTTAAAGTATAATAAATAAACTTTAAAAAATAAAAAATAAAAATACCCAGCTTTTTTGAAGCTTATCCCAGTAGACAACACCAAGCATGCCCAATTATTATTTTACACATTTATTGAATTCTTTTGTAACTTTCCTTTATTTCTTGAAAATTTTCTCTAATGGCACCGTGTTTTTCTTTGTTACAATTTTTGATGATGTCAATATGTATGTAGATGATTTTCTGATGCTTTAGAATCTTGATTCCTTGACATCCTCATCCTCAATGAATTTGTACTCCAACATTAACATCATCATAACCTTGCTGTGTATAGCAAAAGTACTCTCTCCTTAATCTCTCTGAACTCCATCATCTGCCCTCTAAAATCTATAAGACTGCACTGTTATCTGGTTCAGACATTCAAAAAAATGTCTCCAAGCAGGAAGACCACCAACTTGTAGTTCTTCCTTGAGTCAGAGGCATTCTTTCAGTTCAAGTTTCTACTTCTCTTTGGTCATTTTTCAGTGCCTTCAAATATTTGTTTTCATTCTTTTGTCCAATGTTTATTAATTTTTTCAGGGTGAATCAACAGACCTCTTCATGTTGCTATTCTTTCTATTAAGTTGTAATTTCAGTTAGTGTATTTTTTATTTCTAGAATTTCTATTTGTTTCTTCAAATCTAAGCTTTAAAATAGTTTTAATTAAGAGTATGCTCCCATACCAGGCGTGGTGGCTCATGCCAGTAATCCCAGCACTTTGAGTGGCTGAGGCAGGCAGATCATGAGGTCAAGAGATCGAGACCATCCTGGCCAACATGGTGAAACCCCATCTCCACTAAAAAATGCAAAAATTAGCCGGGCGTGGTTGCATGCACCTGTAGTTCCAGCTATTCAGGAGGCTGAGGCAGGAGTATCACTTGAATCTAGGAGGCAGAGATTGCAGTGAGCCGAGATTGCGCCTCTGCACTCCAGCCTGGCAACAGAGCAAGACTCTGTCTCAAAAAATATATATTTTCCCATTTTTGCTTATATTTTCAAGCTTTTTATTAATTTTTTATATATAATGAGAACAAATTGTTTTACAATCTGTGTTTGATAATTCTAATTTCAGAAGTCTTTCTGGGCCTGTTTCTGTTAGTTCTGACCCATTTTGCACTGATGTAGTTTACACACACACACACACAAACACACACACTCCATATATTTAGTACTTGGTTAGTTTTAACATTGTGGTGCTCATTTACTTGATAAAATGTTTATGAGCATTCTTAGAGGCCTTAATAAAGACATATTAACTAAAATGATTATTTGCATTTATTTCTGGTAAGAGTCTAGATGACTACCTATCCAAACCACTTAAATCTGAAATAATAACTTGAATTAAAAAAAAATAACCTAGATAATGTGGATTTGGGCTCCAATCTGGGCAAGGTAGATTTGTCTTTACAACTCACTAGTAATAACTTCTCTCCATCTGCTCCCCAAGCCCTGCTATGTTAAGTGTCAGAATAACTCTCCTTACCACAGTTCACTGGGGGTGAGGCATAGATGAGGTTTATCTGCACCTTCCTAGTGTAGCCCTTATGCTACCAACTTTATAGGGGTAGATACCCTATCAAATTTTCTACCTCAATTGGACATTACTTCCTATGAAGCTATCAAAAACCAGCTGTCACAGCCAAAGCTCAAATTCCTCCAGTTTGGCAAAAACTTTGACAACAAAAGCATCTTCAGTTCTCTGAATTCCTTTCTGGTTTCTGCTTTCATTTACATTTTTCAACTTTGTTTACCATCTAGTTAGCTTTTTAATACTCTTAAGGTTTTTAAAGTTATCTATTGTAATATTTTAAAGTTTTTTTTTTTTTTTCCAGCAGAATTATTGGTCCAGAAACTTAGCTGTCAGTATTCATTTTCTGCCTAGCTTTTTCAGTGTTTAAATGCATAATCAGCATCTCAAATTTAACATTTCAAAACATGCTTTAGACTTTTGGCCCCAAGGCCAAATGTGATCCCCCTCTAGGACTTCCCACCTCAGTAAAACCAGCTCCATCCTGAAGAATCTCAGGTAAAGCTCTTGGCTTCATCCTTGAATCTCATTATCTTACACTTCCTATCTAATCCAGTAGCAGATCTCATCAGCCATGTTCTTGAAATAGACCCAGAATGTGACTGTCACCAGCTCTGCTACTACTACTCTGACCACATTATGGTTACCTTTTACTGAATTTAACGTAGAAGCTTCTTATTTGATTCTACTGCCTTTCCTCTCCCAACCACTCCATTCTCAATGAATCAGCCAGAGTGAGGATCCTTTATGGATTTCATTACTCCTGTTACTCCTCTGTCCTAAAATTCCCAGTCAGTGACTACTCAGCTTACTTAGATTAAAGTTCAGGACTCTTCCGGAGCATGCCACGCTTCCAAGATCTACCTGCCCACTAACTCAAAGGGCTTGTCTGACCTTGTAAACTACCACTTCCTCCCCCTACTCCCAAACTCTTCTCTGGCCACACATCCTCCATGCTGTCCCTCCAATGTGCTTCTACCTCAGGGATTTTATACTTTGTAGCAAAGGATCACATTGGGAATAGGGTCTTTGCAGGTATAATTGATTAACAATCTTGAGATGAAGTCATCCTGGATTGCCCTAAATTCTATGAATGTATCCTTATGAGGCAAAAAAAAAAAAAAAAAAAAAAAAAAAAAAAAAAAAAAAAAAAAAAAAAAAAAAAAAAAAAAAAAAAAGGAAACAGAGAGAAAGTAGAAAAAATAATACCATGCAAAGATAGAGAAAGAAATTGGTATTATGCTTCCAAGGGTCACTAGAAGCCAGAAGAGGCAAGAAAGAATTTTCCCCTACAGACTTCAGAGAGGGCATGGCTCTGCTGACACCTTAATTTTGAACTTCTTGCCTCCAAAACTGTGAGAGAATAAATACCTATTATTTTAAGTCAGTGAGTTTATGGTACTTTGTTGTGGCATCCCTAGGAAACTAATACTTCTTGTTCCTTCTGCTTGGAACACTCTTTCCCCACATGCCCCCACTTGGCTTACTCTTTTGATTTCTTCAGGTCTTTGATCAAATATCATTTTAGCAGAATGGCGTGTATGACCACGCTAAATAAACAGCACCCTTTTCAGTCACTCTCCATCCCTTACTCTGCTTTATTTTTTTAATGGAACTTATTACCGCTTGATGTATTATCTTCATTCTGTTTGCCACCTATTCATTTTTTGTCTTTTTCTCACTAGAATGCAGGAGTGCAGAAACAGAAATATGTCTTTCTTGTGTACTGGTCCATTACCAGCACTTAGAACCGAATCTGGTACCTCACCAGATACCAGAATCTGGTGAATATCTTTGCTATTGTAAATGTGCAGTATGGCTTGCTTATACAAAATCATTGGTAAATAAGCTACCAATAACTCAAAATATGTTAAAACATAAAATACCAAGTGCCAAATATTTAAAATATGTTTAAAATATTTTATCAAACAAAACACAAAATACCAAAATAGGTTAAATTGCATGTTTGAAGTGTTTTATCATATAATAAAAAGAACATGAACTTTGGATTGAGAAACACCCAACTTCTAACATCAGCTCTTTGTTTTATGACCCTGTGATCTTGAGTAAAGCACTTAACCTTACTGAGTCCAAAATTTGTAAGATAATCTTTACCATATACAGTTGCTGTTTGCTAAAAATGAGAAAATTATGTGTAAAATAGACCTGTACTTTTCATACAGGAGAGGCTTCTTCAGTGTTCTTTGAGACCTATTATATGAAAATAACAAAACTAACCCAAAACAAAACCATGACAATAATGTCATGGACATACATTTTGTGTATGTCATATATACACACACACATGCGTGAGTGGATTTTATATACGTGTATAGGCATGTGTATGTACACGGATATACATATCTAGGTATGTATATATGTGTGTATATACATATATGTGTGTAGACATATATAGGTATGTATATGCATATGTACTCATATACATGTATAGAATTTTGTGTATGGCCTATCTGGAGAGGCTGAGACTAGATAAGCTAGAAAGGATGTTTACTTTACAGTGTACCTCGATAATTCCCCTTGGAATTCTTATGGTAAAAATGGCCCACATTGAAATGTGTTTCTTTGTTTACTCGATGATAAGATGATAAGAACAAAATCACTACCTCATGAAACACATATCTTAAAGTTCTTGCCTTTAATTTTGTGACCTCTACATGTCACATAATTAAAACAATGTTTACAGATTAAAGAGAGATTTCCTTTTGAAGTGTAGTGTGCTAATATAATCACAATAAACAAGTTCTGGCTTGAAATGGAAGTCATATGCTGAAATAGGAGCAGAAATGGAGTGGAAATCAACTGCGTATTTGGATTTGTTGAATGACTTTAAGTAAAATTTCTCTGTATTTTGGTACCTCCATCTCTAAAATTAGAAGACTATTCTAGCTTCATGAAACTTTTGTTCACCCAAAGAATATATTTTTATAACCTGCTTCTTTTGTGAAATGAAAGCAACACACACTATTTTTGTGAGAATTAAAGTAATGCACTTGAAAAACTAAAACTGTGTTTGGCATGTGATAGGTACCAAAAATAATCCTTGTCAAGTTTGATCTGACACAAACATTTCTTCATTTCTGGAATCCAAATTCATCTTCAAACTTTTAGTCTCACTGAGACAGATTTTTTTTTCTCTGAAAATGTGAAAGTTGATAAGAGGGCTGTTCACGGCCACTTTCCTCAATGACATATTACTTATCAACTTCTGAGTTAAGGAGGTGTATTGAACCACTAATCTTTATGAAAATAAATTGCTTTATTCACTCTTTGGTACAAATATATAGTAGGGGCAACAACTAAGCCAAATAATTTGAAGATAAATGAAACTCTTCAACGAAAATATAACAGCACAGCATAAATCTATACAACTGTAGATCCTGGCTTCCCCAAAGAGAACACTTGAAAAACTATAAATAAATAAATAATCTTTATTCCCTACTGAAATTCAACCACAGACAGAATAAAGAGTTTTGTACAAAATTGGTTTACCAAATTCTCAGCAGAATTACTTGCCTCATTTATGTTCTGGGCACTGTTCTAAGCTTAATGGAGACATACACGGAATTTAGTATCAATGTTCCCACTCCCTTGAGTGTGCCCCTTGGGACCTCACCCTCCTGCTAAACTGCTTATCAATATATTTTCTAAAAATACCACTGGGCTTTCTCTAAAGAATTCCAAAATGAATTGCTAAGAGAAGAATGTTTTTGATTCTAGCTGATGCCAAAGGGTTTTTGGAGTCTATTACTTTTGTGGCACATTGATTAAAGGAAATAAAAGAAGGATCAGCACTAGGTCAAGGCTAATATTTATTTCATTACTGATATGTATTATTAATCTGAATTAATTTTTGCCACAGAACCAGTTCTAGATAAAATTATATATGGCATAGAGGAGACAATAAGTATTTCATAAATGAGTCAATTAAAAATAATTTGTCAGTTGGAGGTATCATACCCTATTTCTTCTTCCCATTCAGGCTCCTGACATCTCAGTCTATTCTGTTCTGCTCTTGACCTCACACTTCATGCTTTGCTCTCTTTTCATCAAAGTTTGTTACCACCTTGCTTCTCGTCATTGACCCCACTAAAACTTCCAGATTCGGTATGACGTTACTCATAGACCTGTAATACAAATTAGTTAGTCAAATAAACTCCCCTTTATAAAACTGCAAATGATATTTTAGATATCTGATCACTCCACCTCCACCCTTTCCTGCTCAGTCCATTAATAACTAAATCTATGAGACCATACAAGTTGGTGAGGTGATGTTTTGTGGTATACAAGTTTTGTAGTTCCTTCCAAAACTCGTTTACTTCACTTTCAAATAAGGTTAACAAAGTTCACTACCTTAATAGGGTTCTGGCAGAAAAATATTCAATATTATTGGTCTAAATACTAATATGAATGTTTTGCTTGCTCTAACTTATATTAGTAATGGAATGGCTTATTACACATTAAAGCCTCTTCTGAAGCCCTTTTCTAGCACCTGAAGGAAATAATCAATATGGTCTAATTAAAAATGACTGGTTTTTCCTCTGCATACAACTTGGGTTTGTGAATGATGATTTTTAGTTTTAGTTTTTGGGTTTTTCAAAACATGTATATAGTGCTTACTATCTGTCAGGCACTGTTCTAAATATTTACTAACTTGAAATTTAAAATGACCCCATCAGATAGACACTGTTACTCTGCTCATTTTACAGACATGGAAATAGAAGCTTTATTGATATGCACAAAAATTACATAATTTGTTTAAGGTCATTAGGTAGTAAGTGGTATAGCTGGACTGTGAATCTAGGGAACATGACTTTAAAGTCCATACTCTTAATATTGTGCTTTGCTGCTCTTAGAAACAAGAGAGGATTCTTTTCTCCTGAAAGGGATGCCTGGATAAAAAAGTTGATCTCATGGGGCTAGATAGTAGAATGACTGATGCCAGGTGCTGGGAAAGGTGTGTGGTTAGGGGCAGGAGAGATGAAGAAAGGTTGGTTAATGGATACAAAAATACAGTTGGATAGAAGTAATACATTCTAATATTTGATAACAAAGTAAAGTGACTATAGCTAACAACACTATATTGTATATTTCAAAGTTGCTAAAAGAGAGGACTTGACATCTTTCCAAAACTTAGAAATGAAAAACACTCGAGGTGATAGGCACTCTGACCTGATCATTACACATTCTATGTATGCAGTAAAATATCACATATACCCCCATAAATATGTACAAATATTATGCATTAATAAAAATATAATTCTGGGCAATTTAAACAGAAAAGGAATTTGTTTAAAGGATGTTGGTTAGGTCAAAGACCCAACAAGAATTTTGAAGGATTGAACATGGAAATGGGGCAGCAAGAAAAGAGACCAAGCGTCAAAATCATACTACAGAATAATGTGGTGAAGTAACTGCAGTTGCTGCTACTGCTACTGCTACTAGACATGGGATTAAAAAGCTTTCATTGCTGTCACCAATGGGACACAATCATCATTGTTGCCATGGACACCTGCTGCTGCTGCTGCTGCTGCTGCTGCTGCTGCTGCTGCTACTACTACTGACTACATATGGATTCTCCACTGTTCTTGCTTCTTAAGATTCCAAGTTCTGGCTGGGCATGGTGGCTCAGGCCTGTAATCCCAGCACATTGGGAGGCCGAGGAGCGTGGATCACCTAAGGTCAGGAATTTAAGATCAGCCTGGCCAACATGGTGAAACCCCATCTCTACTAAAATACAAAAATTAGCCTGGGTTGGTGGCAGGCACCTGTAATCCTAGCTACTTGGGAGGCTGAGGCACAATAATCGATTGAACCCGGGAGGAGGAGGTTGCAGTGAGCTGAGATTATGCCACTGCACTCCAGCCTGTCTTAAAAAAAAAAAAAAAAAGATTCCAAGTTTGAACCAATTGCATCTGTGCATCTGATTGGTCGATCATCCTAGGTCACATAGCGATCATATGTCAAATGCTGTATGTCTTACTTTCACAGGAGGCTGGAAAGCCAATATCTTGCCTTTTAATATTTCAGAATAAAATATAGGAGTCCTGATGTTTGTAAAATTTAATATACTTATTTGAGACACACTTGTTTGGGACATACACTAACAAATTATTTGCTGTTTATATACAATTTAACTTTAACTTAGTACCCTGTATTTTTATTTGTTACACCTGGGAACTCTAGGTTCTTCATAATTTCTATATCCATGGAAAAACAAAGATTCATGTGATGGAAATTTCTCAAAACATAGAAAGATGTTCTTTATTGATCAAGGAACAAAACAACTAATATTTGCTACACACTTTTCTGACACTTTTAAGATATAGTCACAGAATGACAACTGTGTGGAAGGGGAAAAGTACTTTCTGGCGGTCAATCAACGCTCAGCCTATTAACCAGTGCTTTTCCTCTTAATGTTGTGTTACTACCGTTTAGTTGTTCTACCTGTTTGAGGTGATATTTTGAGTAACACACTTTTACTTTTAACATAGATTCAACTTTCATTTCTCACATAAACTTCCTTTCTTAATAATAAATGGAGCTTTCATTCCTAATCCTGAGAAAGAAGTTTCATTGTTGTAGCCTGTTCAAGCTATTTACAAATATATAAACACATTCAGAGAGCTTGTAAATGCAGCATAAATAAATCAGGAAATCTATGTTGTAAAACGCTCACTGTGTGACATTCACCACTCTGTATTTTATTGTCTCAGCTATACTTTCTGGCTAATAGTATTTATAAAGCTCTCTGATTCTTCTATAGGAAAAGATAACTTTAAAGTGCACAAAGTGTTAGTGGCTTAGAACAAAATTTACCTCATAATTCCTAAAGAAAATATTTCTGTTAAATTTACCCTAGAGACAGTGAGAATAAAATAATTGGCAAAATTTTTATTTTGTTTATAAAATTCTTACAGATTTCCAGTTTATATATCATGCATATTCAATTTTAAACCTTTAAGAGTTGGGGGAGGCCGGGCGCGGTGGCTCACGCCTGTAATCCCAGCACTTTGGGAGGCTGAGGCGGGTGGATCACGAGGTTAAGAGATCGAGACCATCCTGGTCAACACGGTGAAACCCTGTCTCTACTAAAACTACAAAAAATTAGCTGGGCATGGTGACACGTGCCTGTAATCCCAGCTACTCAGGAGGCTAAGGCAGGAGAATTGCCTGAACCCAGGAGGCGGAGGTTGCGGTAAACAGATCACGCCATTGCACTCCAGCCTGGGTAACAAAAGCAAAACTCCGTATCAAAAAAAAAAAAAAAAAAAAGAGTTGGGGGAAAAAAAGGCTATATACTAGCAGTCAAATAGATCCTTGTTAAAAGCTGCAAATGGAAACAGAAACTAATTTAATCTTTTGCATTATAACACCACCATAATCATTTAGACTGCCTGTACTGATTTAATATGAATATATAACTTGATCAATATTAATTCATTCCATAATTATTGCAGGACAAATACCAATAATTACGACCAGATTTGATCAATAGTGCAAAAAAAAAATCATTTGGATTTTAGCAGGAGAAAAAGGCCTCTTAAAAGTTCTTTGTTTTTTAAACCTAAAAGTAATAATAACTTACTAGAGAATTCAGGTATACAAACTTTGACTTTTTGGTTATAGACAGAATCCTAAATTTTTGTCCTTATTTATTTGCCCAAAGCAAGAAAGTAGATTAGTTTTTTACAAAAGGTGATTGTATGGAAAGGAGAGTGGTGGGCTGCCAAAGAGAAGCGTAGCATATGAATATTCTAGTTCGTTTCTAAGGGCCTCGAGATTGTAAGGAAGATTCAGAAAATGTTTTGGACTGCAGAATAAGCATAAATTCAGATCCTCCATTATATGGTTTATGCTATCATATTTCTCTGAGTCTTACATATACCTTATGACCTCTGTGTCAGTGTTTCATTTTACCTTTTTACTCATAGAAACAATTATTGAGCTAATGACATTTCAAGTAACATTACCTTGAAAATTGGCTCTTCATGTGATTTAAAATACAGTTTAAAAATAAGGCAATTATTTACATATCGTTTTAAATAATTATTTGTACTTGAGTGTTTTGTTTTACACTAAAGAAAAAGTATGTAATTATTAAAATTCGATGCAATACAGAACATTTATATGAAAACGTGACAGTCCTTTTTTCACAACCTCCAATAACCAATCCTGAGAGAACCACTCATCATAGTTTGGTATGTGTCCTTGTAGAATCCTCTTCACGGATGCAGAAATAACATACAGGAGTAGAATTTTAAACATTTATCTAAGAAATGGGATTCTACTACATAGATGATTTGTGGTTTTTTTAAATTTAAAAATATTAAATCATAAATATAAGTGCCCAACAAGTTCCTCACCTCCGTCTGAGACCACCTCAGCCTGAACCTTATTGCTCGTTTCCTGTCTTCCAAACTGCTCCAGCCTCTGCCTGTTGCTTCCACATTTTTGGGTATCTTTTCAGCAACACTCCACTCTACTGGTACCAGTTTTCTGTGTTAGTCCGTTTTCATGCTGTTGATAAAGACATACCTGAGACTGGGGGATTTGCAAAGGAAAATGGTTTAATTGGACTTACAGTTCCATGTGGCCAGGAAAGCCTCTCAATCATAGCAGAAGGCAAGGAGGAGCAAGTCATATCTTACGTGGATGGCAGCAGGCAATGAGAGAGAGCTTGTGCAGGAGAACTCTTCTTTTAAAAACCATCATATCTCATGAGACTTATTCACTCTCATGAGTACAGTATGGGAAAGACCTGCCCCCCTGATTCAGTTACCTCCCACTGGATCCCTCTCACAACATGTGAGAATTCAAGATGAGATTTGGATAGAGACACAGCCAAACATATCAGTAGTTGTATTATTTCACTAGTGAGATTCAAGGAGTGAAAGAAGGGAATCAAAGGCAAATTGAGAAAATAGTGAGTTGTCAAGAAATTAAAAGTTGTAATGATCTTCAAAGGAGTGTTTAGTCAGATTGACACATGGAAGGAAAAATGTTGGTAGTAGAGCTAAAAATTTCACAATTCAATATTTCAAAAGTGAATCAAATTAGGCAATGATGAAGTTGTTGCTATAATGACCTGAAGATGAGGAAACAAATTCAAATTGAGATTATTAGAAAGAGGCACAGCTCAGCTTTCCAAAATTCAGCTTTTGAAATCAGACAGACTGGTATATATCTCAGCTCCTTTGTTTAGCACCTATGCAAAATGAAAATTTTAAAAAAAAACCCCTTCTATCTAAATTTACTCATCTATAAATAGGGAGTAATATCTATTTACAAGATTCTAGCAAGGATTTGTATCAGGCTGTAATCTAGGTAAAATTGATTTATTATTTATAACTGACATTACTATAGTAGAGTGGTTTGAGGAGCTTTGAGACTAGAGACTTGACTCACAGTTAAGTCTCCTTGGACTTTAGAAGAAGCCAAGGCAGTCAGTGATCTAGCTGCTAAAATCCTCAGTAAACACAAGAAACTGTCCTAAAAAAACAGAAAATGAAGCTAAGATGCTATCAGTTGGGAGCAGGAGGTTCAAAGAAGGAGCTCTTCTTGCAGAAGATACTTGTCAAAGGCCCAGAAGCCACAACCAGGAGCCAGGAGACTGTGAACCTTTCTTCATAGCCCTATGGTCAGGTGGAGCATGACCAGCACAGATAAAACTAGTCTTTGGTATAATCAAAAGGTATGACCATCTAAGGAGGGAGGAAAGTGTTAAATGAAGGTGAAAATAAAATGAAATGAAGAAAGTAATGGGTTGGGTGTGGCTACAAGAGTGCTTATCAGGCATTTGGACCCTGCAGTTCATGGAACATAAGAGAGTGAGAGCTTCACATTGAAAGGGTTGTACATAAAGCAAGGCTCAGTTAAGGAAAGGTAATGGAAGGATGTTCCTTGAAGAGGTAAAAGTCAAATATAGATTTATTCCATTGCAAATTCATTATTTTCAACATTTAAAAATATTGTATAGTCATAATTTTCTTTTTTCCCATTTTCCCATCATTCTTCTTAGGCCCTCCCTTACTTTCTATGGCTCCAAATGGATTTTTTGGAAGAAGGAAAGGAGCACTCTGGTACCTTGTATATCACATCTCAGATCTTGAACTGCATTAGTCCAAACAAATCAGGATCTGATCATTCTTTGCCGCCGTTGTTTCAATGTGATGTCCCAGCCATTTCCCCAGAGTTTTGTCACCATCTTCATCACTCCATCAATTGTGACTTCCTCTCAGCCACCTGTCACTCTTTGAACTTGACTTTGAATGCTAAATTTGGAATAAGAGGTATTCCCAAAACACTTTTGAAGGATCACAATTTTAGGTGGCTATTCTTCAAAAATTAAACTCTGCTGATTTCAAGTACAGGGCAGGTAACACTAATTACCAAAAAATAGATCAATTCTAATAAATTTCAAGTTGCTATTTTGTACAGCTAAATTAATAGCTACACAAATTCTTGCAGGGCCTATAAATTAGCGTCAGAATCAAAGTTTGCCCTAAAGCAATTTAAAATTGTTTTCCAAGATACCAAGTGAGAATGATACACTGGAAAATTTATCATATGAGTTAACAATTTACATCAAATTAGACAGCATTTAGGAAGCAGAACAATGGCTTTAAGACAAAAATTTTCAAATTATTTTCATAATTTGTCTTCCCACTTAGCTTTTTTCCTTTTCAGTAAATGACTGGGACTGATAAACATCGCAACCATCATGTCTCCATCAGCCAGCCTTGTCTGTTACTGCAGCAGGGCTTGGGCTCAAAATAGGGCAGCCAGTTCTTCTGGGATAGTCTTGGCCTATATCTGTATGGTCCCAGGGTTATTACCAATGACATTCCCCTGTCCCTCCATTTTACTCTAAAAAGGGTCCTAGCTTAGACAGTAGATTATATAGTCATCATGGTCTAAGGGGACTGGCCAAATATACAGCCACATAGCTCATTATTCTCTGCATTTTTCTCACCCAATTTGAAGTGATGATAAGTATGTGAAAACTGCTTTGTGTTGATTAACCTAGTAAGAACACATCCACAGATCATGTCTCTATGGAGGGCACAATGGCTAGGCTTTCCCACATGCTGGTCAGGGAACCCATGAACATTTGGGTTACATGGTTGTTCATCGTAGTCATACTGAATTTACAAAGGTTATGCATCCACCGTGAGGTTATGCTTTCATGAAGCATCATTCGAGCTGTGGGCAATAATCAAGAGAGTACCAAAGGTGGCACGGAAGGTCCATTTGAATACAAGGTAAAGCCCAGAGCTTCCTTCTTTGAGGCATTGCCACACATCTTATTATAGGCTATGAAAAAATAAGGAGAAAACTCTCAAAGTAGAAAAGCCCTCAAACCATCACGTACTACCTAGATTGGATTCTGACTTGCTAAAGAAAATAGAAATAAAAGTCCAAAGTCAAGAGATCTTGCAGAAACCAATATTAATCCTATAGTCTTAGACAATTTTACACAAAGGCAAAATGAAAAGGAACCTCAAAAGTTGTGCAGAATAATACTCTCTGTTCGGGAAGGGGTTCAGACAGCTTTTTATTCTGCTTTAAAAAAGTATACAGAGAAGGAAATTCCACTGTTTTTATCTTGCTAAACTGTTCTAAGGTCTAAAAATTTTTTACAATCAGAAAAGTTTTGTTTAGACATTCACATAGCTTTTTCAAAGTGCTTTTATATATATCATCACTGACGTCGGGTAGACAAAACAAACTGAATTTTTTACTCAAAGTATATGGTTAAAACCTATAATAAATCTAGGTACTTTTAAATTTCATGAAATTCAAGCCTCTCACTCTCATAGCTTCTTTCTTCACATTTAGATCATTTTGGATGACTTTTCAAATCAGATACTTTACTCAGCTTTCTGCTTTCTTCTGGCAAAATACTCAGAAGCCCTGGTCCATGCTTTTATCAAGCATTTTAATTCATTGTTTTAATTTGATATAATTTCCCATTATAAAAGGTACATAAATGCTACTTAGGTTATTTTACCTTTCATATGCATAAATTTATAAACAGATTATGCTAGTCACAGAGAAGGTCTTGAATTCATGAGTATGCACACAAAATAATATAGAGTTGAAATACTCTCAGCATTTTGCTGCTCTCACAACCTACTCCCCTCAGCTTAACTATTTAAACATGTTGATAGTTTTCAATATAGTTTTAAACTGTTTAAGGCACTCACATTTTTATAAATCTTCTAAAATAACAAATATCCTAAAATTATATGCTTACAATTTATATAAACCACTAGATATACATAGGTAGTTTAGAATTATTCACATTTACATGTTTATACATATTTATATATTTGGTGTACACATGCAGAATATGATAGCCAAAGAACCTGGATATTATAAAAAGAAAAGTGAGATTTAGCCCATTTTCTACATTTGTGCCTTCTTAAAAATGTCAAAATCAGTTGCCACAAAAATACCTCTATTGATAAACATTGGTCCATATCTGCCAGGATCTGTAAACATAAACTATAGTATCACAAGCATTTGATTTAAAAATTATGATTTTGGAGAAGCTATTTCTTATCTTTAGTGCCTACTTTATATTTCTGATGATGTTGGATAAGCTGTCTTTCTAGCATAGTTCATAGGCCAATGTTATAGTAATGTACTTTTAGTTCTTTATAGTAGGAGAGGATAATAAATAATAGAGCTAAGAAAGTGAGAAGGAGGAACTATCAACAGCACAGTGTTGGTAGGGAGAGTGATTTATTTCTCATTGTTCAACATCACTGTTGAAATCTGTCAACCAGCTTGAAGGTCAACTATAAAATGTCAATACATATGAAATGCAGACCTCATGCAAGAGAACAGTAGAGAATAATCAGAAAACATTCTTTTCCATGGCTGAGATAATGAGGCACTTGCAGAGACATAATAGTTTCACACGATTTCCTTTGACAGCTCCAAGTTCAAGGGTAACACTGCTCTCACACTATGGGAATAAGACAAGCTGTGTAATAACTTTAGCCTAGGACTCCATAATAGTGGGATTAAAACAGTTTCAACTTTGTTTAGTTGAACAGCATAAACTGAGGTTGCACTGTGAATAGAGAGCTTTACACTAGGCTAGAAGCATTTCTTTAAGGAGGAAGTGCAGAAGCGGAAGGAGGGAAGGAAATCATTCAGCAGACAGTGGAGACCAGAGCAAGTCATGCGGGATGCACTCACCTTAGAGCTGGAGGATTCAGAGAAATTCTCACCCCTAAGTCCCAGATTTTCCTCCTGTTCTGTTCTTTGTTCTGGCTTTTTTCAATCTAAACTTCAAAGAAATCTCCATTTCCTGAATTCTTTCTCTTCCTCTTTTCTTAGACTTTGTAGAAGACTGGAATCAGGATCAGATCAGGCGCACAAAGATAATTTAAACCTATGTGAAAAAAAAATCTGCAATTTCTCCTTGTCACCTGTGAACCATATCCTATAAACAAATTCTAATGGCTTAATTTATGAGGTTTCCTTTTTAGACTTTTAAATATCCTTTAGCATAAGAAATTTGTTAATTGAGATTATTATTCCTTTGGGCCTTGTGTCTCAAATTGTGGGCTTAGAATCGATCACCCCAAAGCCCTTCTTTTAAATAGAGAATTTGTTAAATATACAACTATATTTGATTTTATTTTTATTTCAGTGTGCGGCTTTTTATATAAACACAAGTCAGAAAAACATTTGTAGACTGTAGGCATTAATTATCTATTTAGAAAATGTATATAACAGTGTAATTGGCCACATGAGACAGTAGACTAGAATGTGTAGTTACAACACATTAAATCCAGTTCCACCCATGGAAATTCACAACACATGAATTGCTCCTGAGGTTGTTTGTTCTCGTGGCTTGGTGTGATGGTTAATAGATGTCAACTTGATTGGATTGAGGAATGCCTAGATGGCTGGTAAAGTATTGTTTCGGGGTGTGCCTGTGAGGGTATCGCCAGAGGACACTGACAGATAAGTTGGTGGACTGGAAGAGGAAGACCCACTCTCAATGTGGGTGGGGACCATGCAACTGGGCCAGCCTGCTAGAAAAAACCAGGCAGAAGAAGGTAGGATAAGTTTGTTTGCTGAGTTTTCTTGTCCTTTTTCTTCTTCCTGTGCTGGAGGCTTGCTTCTGTTCCTCCTGCCTTTGGATATCAGATTCCAACCCTTAAACTCTGAGACCTGGGGCTCTCAGGCCTTCAGTGACAGATTGAAGGCTGCACTGTTGACTTTCCTGGTTTTGAGCCTTTTGGACGGGGTCTGAGCTGCTATTGGCTTCTCTCTTTTCCAGTTTGCAGACAGCCTGTTGTGGGATTTTGCCTTGTAATTGTGTAAGCCAGTTCTCCCTAATAAACTCCCTCTTATATATACTCGTATCCTATTGGTTCTGTCCCTTTGGAGAACTCTAATAATACACTTGGCTTGATATAAAAAGACAGGAGAGTAGAGCTTCCTATATGAGTGGAACAGGAGATCCCCTCCATGACGGGCTTCTAGAATTCCAGTGGACTCCCCACTGCTTCATTACACTTTATAATTTCTTTATGGAAAGAGACCCTTCAATCTCATGGTAAGAAGTCAGGCTTTAAGGCCTGATGCACTGTGAGGTGTAAACATACTGACATTATAAAAGATACAAGTACTTTGAGATCAGATGTTAGAGTTGAAAACTACTTGGAGGCCATCTAATCCCACTTGCTGTGCAGGGTAGAAATTTTTCATTCCTTCCAGCTGTGGATCATAACTTATTTCCCAGACTCTTTTGAGAATCTGATAAAAAATATAGACCCTTGCCCCAAGATATGCATGTATAACGTGAAACATCAGACAAAAATCATTGAATGCAAATTGTCATTTATTCAGTCATTAAGCAGATATTTATTGAGCACTTGCTATCTGTGTGCACCAGGTAGTGTTCTAAACATTTGGAAGACATCAGTGAATTCTTGCCTTCGTAGAATTTATAGTCTCTGTTCATACTGCTGGATTCTCTTTGTTTTAAATTTAATGTTTTGAAAATAACTGACTGTTTGAACATGCCATTCTTGCCAAGTTGTGAACTGTAAAAATAAGAGCTATGTCATGATCTCGTAGGGGCTCCTTGCTGGATACAAGAAGCCATCTGCTCAGTCTAACATGCCCTGCCACACTCATTAGTAATCATGCTGTTGAAGTCAAGCATATTTCCACTGAAAAACCCTTCTGTCAGGATTGGTATGGTAATGTCTCATAGGGTTATTGTGAGGATTAAATAAGATGCTCTAGATAAAACACTCAGCATACTAATCTCGTATGGCCCTAATGCTATCTGGTCATGAAGTCCCTTTAAATATGGACTAACATATTTGAAACAAAAAAAAAATGTGATTCAAGCTAATGAATTCAATAAATAAAAATAAAGACTGGTGTGGAATATGTTTGTGTATGTATTTATATTTTAAAAATGTACTTTTCCTCTTTTGCCAATAAGAGCTAATTTAGAAGTATGTTTCCTCAAGTTTCACATTTACTTATAATTCTATCCTGTAGCACTTACCCACACTAGATTTTGTCTAATTATTTTTATAATACTGAGAACCTCAGTGGGTGAATAAAATCCATTTTGAAATAGGTTGTCCAGACATGTCTTTATAGTCAATTAATTCCTCAGGGGCAATATCTTAACTTTAACAATCTAAGGTTTTCTGTAATTGATCACCAGACATGCCCCATCCTGTTTGTTTCAGAAGCTCAGGTTCTCTAAGTTTGAATGAAAATCTTAGTATTTTAAGAACACGAATGTATTTGGTTATCTCAGGTCCTTCAAGGTAATGAAATAGTTGATCAATTGTTCTATACCCTACCTTTCTATCATTTCTCTATCAATTTCAGGACTTGGCAATAACTAGAACAATTTGTAGGATCTCAGTATTTTCAAACACAGTATTTAGATAAATTGCATTTGTTGAAGATTGCAATAGTGATAATTTTTCATTAATGGCTGTGAAATTTAATAGAGGAATGCAATCTGAAATTGGTAATCGTCTCACACTTGCATAATATGTGATTTAGGTCCCATATTCTTCACTTTCAATTCCATCCAATTTCAATTTTCAAGAACCCTTATTCTATTCTAACCTGGAAAATGATCATGATTTTGTAATATAATTTTCTAGACTTACATTTATCATACTGCTGACAAGCTAAAATGTATTAAGCTGTTTAAGTCAATATAATTTAACACTAGGACTTCTTTTATCCCCTCTGTTTTTTATCTAGCGCTGAGCCTAGCTCATTGGGTGCAGCTCTTTAAATTTAATACATGTCTTGTTATGTATAAATTGTCTCCTGACATCTGCCATAGGCAGTGTGGCACCATTTTGAGTAGCTGGTAATCCACTCAACACAAAACACCTGACATTGCTTCTCTGTTTTGAATGAGCTCAGGCAACCTTCCCAAGAAGTTTAAGATTCTTTGGAAATGAATAGCAAGAAACTCATAAGAGGTAAACAAAACATTTTATTAGTCTTGGAAAAAAAATACAGAAACACACAATAAAAACTTATCTAGTATGAACATGTGCAAGTTCACAATCATACAATTAAATTTTGCATTGGCAGACCGTTCAAAGTGTAGTTACCTGGTCAGCCTGTGTCAGATAGCTTGGTAGCCAGCAGCAGTCTTTTGAAAACACAACCAATAAAAATACTAGATCTAAGCCCAAGGCTAAACTGACACAGAGGTCTTCTCAAACCAAATTATGGTAGAAAACATGAAAGTGAGGTTTTGATAATTCAAAGACTCATCATTACAAAGCTGCATGATGATTAGGGCTAAATAGTTACTTTCATTTAAATAAAAATATTCATACACTGTTATGTCATATAATCTTATTGCATTGAGAATTGAAATGCCTCTCATGTACATGATAAAGATATATGTAATGGAATAAATTCATAGGTTATTTTGGGGATTTTGAAAGTGCATTTTGTATTATTATTGTCTTTTTCTTATGTGGCACAAAACACAACATAAAATTGACTTTTAACTAATTTTAAGTGTGCAATACAGTAGTAACTATATGTACCTTGTGTAACAGATCTCTAGGACTTTCTCATCTTACAAAACACAAGTGTACACATTGAATAACAAATTCCTTTGTCCTGCCTCTCCCCAGCCCTTGGTAATCACTATTCTCCTTCCTGTTTCTAAGAATTTGACTGCTTTAGATTTCTCATATAAGTTAAATCAGGTAGTTGTGTGCCTGGCTTTTTAATGCAATGTCCTTTAGGTTAATCGATGCTGTAGCATGTCACAGGATTTTCTTTCTTTCTAAGGCTGAATAATATTTCATTATATGTATATATCACATTTTGTTTATTCATGCATCCAGTGTTGATAAACATTTAGATTGCTTCCACTTTTTAGCTATTGTGAATAATACTGCAATGAACATGGGTAGGCAAATATCTCTTTGAGATCTTGTTTACGATTCCTTTAGATATGTCTCCAGAAGTAATATTGCTGGATAACATGGTAATCCTAATTTTAAGTTTCTGGGGGAACCTCTATGCTGTTTTTAATAGCAGCTACACCACCTTACATTCCTAAAAACAGTGCACGGGACTATAACAGGTATCATAAACAACACTTGTTATTTTGTATAGCATAAATGTTATAACCAACACTTGTTATTTTCTGTTTCATACTTATTTTTATTTTTTGAGAGTACTCATCTTAACGAGTGTGAGGTATTATATCACTTTGGTTTTGATTTAATTTTTCTTGATGACTAGTGATATTCAGCATCTTTCATATGCCTGTTGGCTCTTTGTCTATATTCTTTGGAGAAATAATATTCAAGTCATTTGCTCATTTTTAAAAATCAGATTTTATTGTTGTTGTTAAGTTGTAGAAACTTTTAATATATTTTAGGTATTAACCCTTTGCAAGTATATGGTTCGCAAATATTTTCTCCCATTTGGTAGTGATATGGTTTGGATCTGAGTGTCCACCCAAATCTCAGGTTGAAATCTAATCCTCAATACTGGAGGTGGGGCCAGGTGGGAGGTGATTAAATAATGTGCACAGTTTCTCATGGTTAATATCCTCCCACTTTGTGCTGTCATTGTGACAGTGAACTCTCATGAAATGTGCATGTTTAAAAGTGTGTGCCACATGCCCCCTCTCTCTTCCTTCTGCTTTAGCCATGTAAGTTGAGCCTTCTTCCCCTTCCCCTTCTGCCATAATTTAAAGTTTCCTGAAGCCTCTGCAGAAGCCAAGCAGGTGGCCAGTATCATGCTTTCTGTACAGCCTGTGGCACTGTGAGCCAATTACACTTCTTTTCTTTATAAATTACCCAGTCTCAGGTATTTCTTTATAGCAGTGCGAGAATGGACTAGTACGGAAAATTGGTACCGAGGAGGAGTGGGCATTGCTATAAGCATACCTGAAAATGTGGAAGTAACTGTGGAACTGGGTAATGGGCAGAGGTTGGAAAAGTGTGGAGGGCTCTGAAGAAGAAAAGAGGATGAGGGAAAATTAGGGACTTCCTAGAGACTTATTAAATTGCTGTGACCAAAATTCTGATAGTGATGTGGACAGTGAAGTCCAGGCTGAGGAGGTCTCAGATGGAAATGAGGAACTTATTGGAAACTGGAGTAAAGGTTACTTTTGCTGTGCTTTATCAAAGAGCTTGGAGGCATTGTGCCCCTGCCATTGTGCCCCTTGGGCAGTGTGGAGGGGAAATATGGATTGGGTCCCCCACAGAGAGTCCCCACTGAGGCACTACATAGTGGAGCTGTGATTTGTGAAAATTTGAACTTGAGAATGATGATTTAGCGTATCTGGAGGAAGAAATTTCTCAGCAGCAAAATGTTCAAGATGTGAACTAGCTGTTTCTAACAGCCAAGCTAATACACATGAGCGAAGAAACGACCTGAAACTTGAACTTATATTTAAAGAGGAAGTAGAGCATAACAGTGGAAAATTTGCAGCCTGGGCATGTGATAGGAAAGAAAAACTCTTTTATTTTATTTTTTCCTGTGGAGGAATTCAAGCAGGCTGCATAAATTCGCATAACTAAAAGAAGTGCAAGTTCTGTTAGCCAAAACAATGGGGAAAAAACCTGGAAGGCATTTCAGAGACCCTCCGGCAGCCCAGAGGCCTAGGAGGGAAGAGTGGTTTTGTGTGCCAGGCCCAGGGCCCTGCTGCTCTGAGCAGCCCTGGGACACTGCTCCCTGTATCCCAGCTGCTCCAACATCAGCTATGGCTAATAGGGGCCCAGGTACAGCTTAGTCTGCTGCTTCAGAGGCTGTAAGCTATAAGCCTTGGTGACTTCCATATTGTGTTAAACCTGCGGGTGCACAGAATGCAAAAGTAGAGGCTTGGGAACCTCTGTCTAGATTTCAGAAGATGTATGGAAAAGCATGGGTGTTCAGGTAGAAGCCTGATGCAGGGGCAGAGCCCTCATGAACTTCTGCTTGGACAGTGTAGAGGGAAATATGGATTGGGGCCCCCACAGAGAGTCCCCACTGAGGCACTGCATAGTGGAGCTGTGAGAAGAGGGCTACCATCCTTCAGACTCCAGAATAGTAGCTCCACCAACACCTTGCACCATGCACCTGGAAAGCCACAGGCACTTAATGCCAGACCCTGAGAGCAGCTGCAGGGGATGGACCCTGCAAAGCCACAGGGATGGAGCTGCCCAAGGCTTTGGGAGTCTACCCCTTTAACCAGTGTGCCCTGGATGTGGGACATGGAGTCGAAAGAGATTATTTTGGAGCTTTAACACCCTGCTGGATTTAAGCATTGCTTGGGGCCTGTAGCCCCTTTCTTCTGGCCAATTTCTCCCTTTTTGAATGGGGGTAGTTACCCAATGCCTGTACTTCCATTGTACCTTGGAAGTAACTAACTTGTTTTTGATTTTACAGGCTCATAGGCAGAAGGAACTAGCCTTGTTTCAGATGAGACATTGGACTGTGGACTTTTGAATTAATACTGAATGAGTTAAGACTTTGAGGACTGTTCATTAACCTTTGAAATGTAAGAATAATATGAGATTTGGGAGGAGCCAGGAGTGGAATGATATGGTTTGTGTCTGTGTCACCACCCTAATCTCATGTTGAAATGCAATACCCAGTGCTAGAGAGGGGGCCTGGTGGGAGGTGATTGGATCATGGGTGCAGTTTCTCATGGTTAACAACATCTCCCTTTGTGCTGTTGTTGTGATAGTGAGTTCTAATGATCTGGTTGTTTAAAAGTGTGTGGCACCTCCCGCCTTCTCTGTCTTCCTTCTCCTCTGGCCATGTAAGATGAGCCTGTTTCTCCTTTGCCATCTGCCATGTTTATAAGTTTCCTGTGGAACCGTGAGCCAATTAAACCTCTTTTCTTTATAAATTACCCAGACTCAGGTACTTCTTTATAGTAGTGTAAGAATTAACTAATACAGGTAGGTTGCCTTTTCACTGTGTTGATTGTGTCATTTGTTGTGCAATTGTCTTTTGAGAAGATACTCTTTCTTGTTTGTGCAGCTGTGGCTTTTCTTATTGAATATATGTTACATCAATTTTTTGATGATTGTATTCCTGTTTAAAGCTAATGAGGTTATTTAAGATTTTTGCTTGTTCGTTGGCCTCAAGATTGGGAATAATTGCCCTTCCTTCAGGCTTCCATGAAATGCCCTGTCACGATTGCAATTACAATTTATCCCCATGTAAAGTATTTTCTGCTGTCCAGTTGTGAATCACTTCTTTTTTGGCCACAGTAAAGCAGCTAATTGGACGTTGTCCTATAGCTGATTCATTACATTCTCCAGTGCAGATTGATTTTACCTAAAGTACTTGAAAACTATACATATCTAAGATCTCATTCTTGGTGATTTTGTGCTGTCATTGAAATATAAAGTTGGAAATACTTTTTAAAGCCATAAGTTATGTAAATTCAGAATCTTGTTTTACTTTTTCTGGAAGATGTTTAGCGAATGCTGAATCACTGTCATTAATCACTAAATATAATCTTTGTGGTCAGCCCAAGGATCCTAGCTTGAAACACTCTATCCTTAGTTGCCTTCATGACACATTCCTTTGGGTCTCTGCTCATTTATCATCTTTTCAGAAAAGCGTTTCCTTATCCTCGCCTCACCCAACTTCCAAGCTGGCACTCCTTATAACCCTCGCTTTGCATAGTTTTTGACAATAGTTCATATTCAAAAATATACAGTAGGTTCTCACTTAACATTGTTGATAGGTTCTTGTAAACTGTGTCTTTAAGCCAAACCACCTATAACAAAATCAGTGTTACCATCAGCTAATTGATATAAACAAGAGCTAAGTTCCTACAGCATATTTATTGTCACAAAACACCATTGAACTTCTTAATAAAGACCAAAACACTTCTAATATTAAATATTGAAATAAACGTGAGTGATATATACATCTAAGAAAATCTAATCGACACAAGCAAGAAAATTATTACTGAAGTTTGGAGAATCAGTGATTGATGGTGGTCATAATGGTGGTAGGTTAAATCAAGGAATAAATGTCTGCGAAGTAAAAGTTGGAAGGAGCACCTCCTAACACCTTGTAGTTCAAAATCAAACAATTGCATATAGGCAGGCTTACTGAGTGCCTGCCTCATTTATTGTCATGCAATAGTATGATTATCTTAGACTTAAAAATAAAAAATTGTTTTTGACAATAATTTGTACTCATTTTCTGTCATACTCCAGTTCAGGGTGGCAGGTGGCTGGAGCCCATTCCAGTAGTTCAGATGCAAGACAAGAACCAGCCTTGGACAGTCTGGCAGTCCATTGCAGGGTGCACTCACACACATGCACTCATTCTCACTGGGACCATGCAGAAACACTGATTCTCCTAACGGGCACAGCTTTAGGATATGGGAGGAAACCGGAGTACCCGGAGAAAATCCACGCAAACATGGAGAGAATGTACAAACTCCGCATGGACAGTGGCTTTTTCCGGGAATCCATTTTTTTTTCTCATCAACTTTATAATATAATGACATTGAATGAAGGACATGCTATATATTTATTACCTAGTTGTTTATAGCCTGTCCGGTTATATATTGTAATATATACTATTGTCTATAGTGTTTAAAGTGTTTAAAACAACATCTGTAGTATTTAAGGACGAGGTTATTTCATCTTCTGCTCTATTTCCAACCCTTAGAACTATGACTGGAGAGTAGTGAATATCCAAACTATACCTATTGATTAAATGAATGAATAATAAAAGAGACTAAGAGCCATAGTTTCACTGGAGCCTGTTACCATACTATGGACCTTTTGGTTCATTCCCTGCTTTGAGGATAAATACCCCAGTGGATGGAGGGTACAGAATTTAGTGCTAGCTTCTCAAACTATAGTCTTGATAGAAATTCAGTTTGGGTGTTTCATTACTGAAAAATATGACATATATCTTCTTCAGATTTATTATCTAATTCAAAATATCTTCTTGTTTTCGTAAAGTCCAGCAGTAAACAGATGTGACTGGCCTTATGGATTAAACTACTTTTTGCCTACTTAGGTGAGTGTCATGGTATATATTTAGGCTAGGATTATAGAGATTTAAGCAAGAAAAAATGAGCTTAAACCGAGTGTAAGAATTTTATTAGTTACAGCAAGCTTTCCTGATTATCATAGTGATTTAAAAACTGCAAACTGCACAGTAACAGTTGTTTCCTAATGAGTCCTCAGCATATGCCAGACATGGTGGGAAGAGGCTTATATCTCACGTAATACTCGTGACAGCCACATGAAGGAATTCAAATGTGAACTCCCATTCACATCTAACAGATGAGGAGCCAAGGCTCAAAGAATGGTATGAAATTTGTCCATCGCCAAGGTCTGGGACTTGGCAGAGCTGGAATTTACAATCCAATGCTCTTGACTCTAAATTTTGTCTTCCTGACCTCTATGCATTTCTGTTTATACTATTACTGAATGAGAACAAAACCTGTCTACTCTGAAGGAACAAATCAACAAAATAGTTAAATAGAACTGACCTGAAAATATAAAAGAGAATGACTTGTTTTATTTAAAAATCATTCTCCTTTTACAAGTCTTGGCCTATACAGACTCCTACTCTGTCTTTTATGGTTCTCATAACCTTCTCACTTTCTCTCTGTGCTTTGTACTATTTCTGCCTGAGACACTGTCAGAAAAGCAGTTTCCTCAAAAACCAGAAGACACTGTATACTGAGAAGTTGACATTAATAGAAGTTGGAAAAAGGGCAATTTGTCTTACGTTTCAATTTCATGGTAATAGACTGATTCTATTGATGCAAAAGTTTACCTTAAACTTCTCCTTTCCCCATCCCACTTTTCTCACAAAAATAGCATCCCTCACTCCAGACTTTCATATAAGTATTCTATAAAAAAAGATAGTCCATTTGAAATATAGACTTGAAGATAGTGCTTAAAAATAAATAAACAAAAGAGAGGTTATGAACCTGATCCATTAGTAGCCAATCAGGGGCTTTCATCCATGAACTTGCTCTGAAGTAAGCCATTGGTATTTTAAGTGCTTTTTGATGATGGAAAATAAATTACTAATAGGAGACATTAATATGGAAAAATGTTGTCAGTGAAAACACAAGTGGTGAATTTAGTTGCTCAATCTGATTTTAACAGAAGCTAAAATCAAACATGCTTTCAAAGATACTTCAATATTTTTAAAATTTATATCTATCTATCTATCTATATATATATATTCTGTTGTTAATTAAGAAGACAAAATTGCTGAGAATGAGCTGCAATGTGTGCCGAGGACTTTTTTCTCCTGAGAAACGGATGTCCTCTGTAACCCTGTAATCTATCCACGGGGCTGAAATACTTTTCCATGGAAGAATTTGGGGGGGGGGGAATTATAAAATGTTTGTTCTAAATCTCAGTTCAGAGCAATATCTGATAAAAAGATGAACAGTCTGGCAAGTAAGATAGGATATCTTAGAATCAAGAAGAGCTTATTTATAGCTAATACTAAAATGTGTCTCTACAGCTTGACCACAAGCAAGGTAGCATCTCTGGAAACTTACCTGTCAGGAAGGAAAAAGTCCTAGACAACTATCTTTGATGAAAATTGTTGCTGGTATTAATAATTTGGATCTACTCTCTTATTCCATACTTCAATATACTAACTTTGTATAGAAACTTTTACATGTATTCTGAAATTAATACCTTTGTTTATGGGATAGAATAGAAGCTATTTAAAAAATTAAGGTAGCTCTTTTATATGTTGATGTCTGCATATTTACTAACTGACTCATATATTATTTTAACTAGTTGTATTGGTTTCCTACTACTGTTGCAAAAATTAACACAAACTTAGAGGCTCAAAACAGACACAAATGCTGTTGTGTCTGTTACAACGCTGAAGGTCAGAAGTTCGACATCTCAGGACTGAATCCTTCCTGGAGGTGTTAGGGGAGAATCTGGCTTCTTGTATTTTCCAGCCTGTATTCCTTGACTGTTGGGTCCTTCCTCCATCTTCAAAACCAGCAGTGTAACTTCTTTCATTCTCTCTCTCTGCTTCCATTGTCATATTGCCTTTTCTGGCACAACTGCTAACCTCATATACGACCCTTATGATTACGCTTGACTCACTGAAATAATTATCCTTATCTCAAGATTCTTAATTTTACACATCTGCAAAGTCCCTTTTGCCCTGTAAATGAACATATTTACATGTTCTAAGGATTAGGACATAGACATGTTTGAGGGACTGTTATTCTGTCTCTCACACTAGCTAAGCTGCTGGATATAGATACCTTCTAAATCCCATTCCAGCTGAGCCTAAACATGACAAAATGTTTTTCATTTTTACTACACAATTAATAATAAATATATGAATGAATTCTCACTGTAAAATATGCAAATATGATAAAATCAAGTCTTATTTCACCATCATGTTTAATTTCCAGTCCCTTCCCTCAGGTAAGCCTGATTATCAATGAGCAACTTGTATGCTAGGAGGACATTTTACGTATTTGCATACATATTGCTGTTTAATCATGGTACATGTAATTGATTTTCTGAAAGTATAAATGAGATGCTGTACATTTTTATGTTCAAGTAACTTTTTCTCACACTATATTGGAAGTTCATAGAATGAATATCGTATTAATTAGCATTTCTCTATTGATGTTTTTCTTATTTTTTAAAAAATAAGCACTTTTAATTCATGCTGCAATACTTATGTATGCCTCTTTGCAGACTTGTTTGAGTAGTCCTTTAGAGAAAAACTCTAAGACGGGAAGTGATGAGGCCCATCTTAGAGATTTAAATAATTTAACAAATTATTAAATTATTTTAAATAATTTAAATAATTTTAAATAATTTAACAAATGCCACAAAATGTCTCTCTGAAGTAGCTGCACCAATCTGCCACTAGCACTTTTGGGGAGTTTCTTGTCTTCCTTAGGCTCAACAGCATTGGATATTGTAATGCTTTTTTACAGTTTCCTAATCAAATTGTCTTTAAAAATGGCATCTCGGCCGGGCATAGGTGGCTCAGACCTGTAATCCCAACACTTTAGGAGGCTGAGGTGGGCGAGTGGATCACGAGGCCAAGAAATCGAGACCATTCTTGTCAACATGGTGAAACCCTGTCTCTACTAAAAACACAAAAATTAGCTGGGCGTGGTGGTGCATGCCTGCAGTCCCAGCTACTCGGGAGGCTGAGGCAGCAGAATCATTTGAAGCTGGGAGGCAGAGGTTGCAGTGAGCTGATATGGTGCCACTGCACTCCAGCCTGGGGACAGAGCAAGACTCTTTCTCAAAAAAAAAAAAAAAAAAAAAAGGTATCTCATTCTCACTGTAATTTTTATTTCTTCCTGACCAATGATGTTGCAGATTTTCTAATGCTTACTGTTTATTTAGATCTTCTCTTTTGAAATTGTCTATTTACATTTTGTCCCATTTTTGTGGGTCTTTTAATATTAATTTGTAGTAATTATTTTTATATGCAGTTTACTGACTTTTTGCTTATTATGTACATTTCAAATATATTTCTCACTTTTGTTGTTGGGTTTAATAATCTATTAATGGCATCTTTTAGTATAAATAAGGTTATAATTTTTATGTACGCAAATTATTCTTTTAATATTTGTTTTTTATATATTATTGAAGATGACCTCATTTATTCTATGTTTATATATATATTTTTTCATAATTATCTTAAACATTGTTTTATATTTGTATCTTCAATTTAAAACTTGTTTTCATGATTTTTGTGAGGTAGGGACTTCACTTTTTATTATTAAAGTTAACATTCAGTTGCCCCCACCCCATTTTTTGAATGCTATATAATTTCCTCAGTAGTTTGAAAAGTAGTTTGAGCTACATATTAGTCTGTTTCTGAAGTCTTTATTCTGATTTATTGATATCCTATTCTATTCTTATTTTAATACTAGCCAATTTTGACTTCTTATGTTGTTACTATGTTTAGATATATTTTGATAATCCCTTGTCTTTGTTCTTCTTTTTAAAAATGTCTTTTATATTCTTAGGGTGAAGGCCTCCTACACAAATTTTTGAATAAGCCTGTCAAACACCTTCAGAAATCCTGCTGGAATTTGGATTTGGATAATACTAAATTTAGGACTAGTTTTTGGAGAGAATTATAATAAATTTCTTAATTTATTCAGAATGTCATTTCTATTATTATGGATAATTTTATGGTTTTCTTTATAAAAGCCTCAATATTTTTAGTTAATTTATAAGTACTTCAGAAAGTTTAAAAAATACTTTTATTTATTGTCTTAACACTCCAATACAATGTTTTAATTAAGAAGTGATAACAAAGAAAAAACTTTTTCCCTTGTTTCTGATTTTTTTCCCCTTTGGAGATAGGGTCTTGCTCTGTTGCCCATGCAAGTGCAGTGGTGCGATCTCAGCTCCCTGCATCCTCCGTTTCCCAGAGTCAAGCCATCCTCTCACCTCAGCTTGCCAAGTATCTAAGACCACAGATGGGTGCCACTATGCCTGGCTAAATTTCTATTTTTTGTAGAGGCAGGGTTTTTCTGTCTTGCCCAGGCTGGTTTCAAATTCCTGAGGTCAAGTGATCTGCCTATCTCAGACTCCCAAAGTCCTGGGATTAAAGACATGAGCCATAGCAGCCAGCTTGTTTCTGATTTTCATCAAACATCGTGATATTTACTTTGGTGTTTTGTAGAGACCTTTTATCAGCTAATAAAGTTCAGTTTTCGTTTTCCCGAAGTATACAGTGGTGACTTGGTTTGTAATAATTTGTTTAGGCTGCTTTATTATAGTTTTGTCATTGGCATTTAACTGCTGTGGCCTCAGGGAGAAATTTTCAGCATTGTGATCTTCTGACCTGACCTTGGCAAGTGTCACCAGATACCAAGGAAACCATTCTGCCTCTTTGAACTTTCTACCCACAATCTTGATTCCTACTTGAGGAACATACCCCTGTGGCCTGTTCCTTTGCCCATGTGTGGATATAATGATGAAGAGTAAAACTGCTGGGCTATTTCTACTGAAGTGCCCAAATTAATCACTCAGAAAGCAATTAAATCTGGCCATTCCCTTAGCCTTCATCATCTATGAGAATTTGAAAATTGTACTCTTCTTTAATTCTACTCCATGTGTCAAATAATATGAAGTGTATTCAATGAATAAAAAAAGGGTACAAGTCCTTTTCATTTTCTCTGGAATGTTATGTAATTGTACATTATAAAAATATTTTTTCTCTCCTTTCTGGTGATTAATGGTGGGAAGGGGAACCAGCAGCATGTACTCAGTTTGTTCTTGAATTAAAAATATAGCGTTCAGGAGATCTTGGAGAGTTGTTCCATTTTAATTTTTTGAATGTATGCATAGGGCTTGGCAAATGTCTAATTGCCCCCTCTGAGACAATGCTTCAGCATCTTCATTTTGCTGTTCACATTCATATCACTTCTGCTGTCATTTGCTTAGCTATAATTCAGTCACCTGTAGCTATGAGTAACTGTAATGGAAACTGGGAAATGGAGCCCAGCTGGGTATCCAGGAAAAAGAGAAGACAGATTTTGCTGAATACCCAGCAAATAGTTTTTGCTATAACTATTAGGTAGCAGACCCAGACTTCGAACCCAAGTCTTCTGCTTACAAAGTCTATATCTTCTTTTAAATCATACAATAATGTCTTTTATTATATGCTAAATAGAATCACAAATTAGTTTTGACTCATTATAAATGCCATCTGCTGAATCTTACTTATAAGTTACTGTCATTGTGAGACTGATCCAGACTTCATTATTAGCACCCTTTCCTTTATTATTCTCTGTCTTGCAGAGTACTGCCAATCTCCTTTCCAACTGCCCAAGCCTCCAGCCCTATGCAATATTTCTATTTTTTTCCAGTGTTCTGCATCCAAGACTTAAGCTGGAGCACTTATCTAAGCCAAGTTCACAAGAGTAAGTTTCTCCTTTGTTCAACATTTTAGATATTACATTGTGGTATCTCCTCTTGTTATCCAGAGGAGAATCCTGTTGCCTCCAAATAGACTCCTAAGGGAGCATTATTTGCTTTGACTAGGATTGAAGGTAGCCAAGACCATAAGAAAATATACCTTACTCAACAAGATGTGGGTATTCCAATCATTTTGTAATGGAGAAGTTTTACCTCTCAGGCTTCTGTGTTATATTTTGAATAAGCTACTAGAACTTGATGGGAAGTCCTAGTATGGCAGAAGTCAAACTCTGAAAACATGATCTTAAATGGAGTTTGGGAAAGCTTGTTTCATTTTAATTTTTCCACAGTATAAATCATACAACCATTACACAGATCACCAATCAAATGCATTATTGTCCTCCCAGATTACCCCACCATTATCTTTGCTGGCTGTCTTTTTGTTTAATGTTAGATGTACCATCATCAGCTATGTTTATGAAGTAGCTGAATAAGAAATAGTCCCGGTCAGTATATTCTGAATTACCAAAAAATTTTAACCAATAATTACTAAACTAGCTATATCTTCTTGACTGACTTTTCAGTCAATCTACTGGTTATTTGTACTAATTTTTATCATTTTAACTTTGTGGCATTGCAACAAGCATTTTGAATTGTCTGTAGAATTTTTTCTTGAATGTCTATAAAAAATGATGTATGTGAAATGCAAGTTTTCTTTTGTTTTTATTTCTTCGTTGTCATCATAAAGAAATCCTCCTTTAGTAAGTTAAAACAGTGAATAAAAACTGACCTAACATCACTTCACACATTATGAGACTGGGAAAATATAGCACTAAGATTCTAGACATATATCTTACAGTTCATAAGGGCAGTTTAGGATAGTAAAACTCTGATTTTTCTAGGTCTTGCTGTAAATCAACATGCAAAGCCATGAACTATATGGTCCAAACCTGAGAGCTAAAAGGATTGCAGATAAACTATTTTTAATTAAGTCTATTACTGAACATGATTGAAGGACAATATTTTATATTATTAGACATCCATTTAGGTACTTATGCAGCACTGTGAATATTTTCAGTCTACGCCATTAATATCTATTAATACTATTACTTACTGCTATGGTAATGTTAGTGGCTCTTGCTCTAGTTCTTACCTGATCAATTAATAATAGCCATTTATCTTCTGGGTGCCTTCTATGAGCCAGGTGGCATTTTCCTGCTGCCATATGCCCATGAGTCTGTAAGTATTGTTCAATATTTAAGTGACATTTAGTTCAATTCACTTATGAGATTCGCTTTGATTTTAGTGCTGCTTCTTCCTTTATTAGCACAGTCTAATTGAAGAAAAACAACTAATACCTGGTCATGCATCACAATTTAAATGTGCTAATGAGGCAAATATACCTACTGATTGAAAAACATATTTAAAAACATGGCTTTGTGTATTTTTCTTAAGACACTAATTGCTTTATTTAGAAATTCTTTTCCTACTGGTGTTAGAAGAAATTTACAACACGCAAGATGTCAAAGGCCTTCATCTTTTCTCAGTGCAACCAATTAGGACTATCCAATAAAAGTAATAAGATTCTAAAGAAATAATAGGGAGATAGTACACCACAGTCATCCAAGAGTGTGAAATTGTGAGCCTTAAATGGGTCTTATACTGGGCCACTATGACTTAACGGTTGAATCCCATCAAACTAGTAAATGTAATTACTTTCATCTTTTTCAGCAATTGAGATTAGATCAAACTGGAAATCAAAGTGATTGTATCAAATGACTATGATGATAATATTTTTTTTCCTGAAGGCAAACAATTGTGGCTAGGGTTATTAATTCAGAAAATGCTTGGCATGGTGAAAGCACCTGTAACTTGCAGTTCTGAAGTATGTTCCTCTTTTTTCCTTTTCACCAAATTCTGTCTTAGGGGAGTTCCCTACAGGGGTGAATTTCTATCAGTTGTGTGTGGGCCCAGAAAAACTGACAGAACTCGTGCCTCACTGAGGGGATAGTTATGCCAAAACACAAAGAGAGGAACCAAAACTTGTCTTTGGTTGAAGACTCAAACCGATAATATTTACTTACTGTAATTGACATTTTTAAAATTTTACTCCCAAGAATCTAGCTAAATAAACTATATTAAAAGTTTTATTCCAGTTATAACAATCTAGAAATTCCAGGAATTTATCAGTTTTGCCTAATAAATTAAATAGTTATATCAGAGTTTAAACAAATAATATTCTTCTAATATTTGTTTTATAATTGTAATTTAATTCTGAAAATGATAAATAATATAGGAAATAGTTTTGTCTTTTTCATCTTTTTTTAATCAGTTTATGAATATAATTTACACGAAGTAAAATCAGTGATAGTTCTATAAATTTGACAAAGCATACAGTCGTTTAATCACTACCACAATCTAGATAGAGAACAGTTTTATCATTCTGTCACCACCCGCTCTGTTCCCACCAAATTTCCTTTGCCTCTTCATAATCAACCTCTGTGAACTGCTAATCTGAGATACATGATCTGTTTCTGTGACTGTACTTTTTGTCATGTGAATGGAGCCATATGGTATGTAGCCTTTTGAATCTCATTTGTGAATCATCCACGTTGTTGGGCATATTAGCAATTTGTTCGTTTTATTTGCTAAGCAGTATTTCATTGTGTGACTATAACTCAGTTTGTTTATCCAATCATCTTTCTGCCAGTGCTGAAAGGCATTTTAGTTGTTTTCAATTTTTACTGACTGTGAATAAAACTACTGTAGACATTCACATACAGGTTTTTATATGAATGTAAGTTTTTATCTTTCTTTGATAAATATAAGTAGGATTGCTAGACATGTATAACTATATAAGAATTATTTTGCATAGTGAACATACAAATATAATAAACTATATTTATATGTTCCTTAGTTAATTACTTTAAACATATGGTTTTTAAAAAAAGTCATTGGTAACTCTAGTTTAGCTATTCTGACTCATACCTATCATTTCTTTATTATATTATAAAAATTGCCCAGGTTAGCTTTGTTCACTAACAGTATCTTTTTGTCTTGACTAATTCCAGAATGAAAATGTAGAAAATATTTTTTTAAAACAAACTACATTACATTTTTTAAACTGGTTTTATTATGCTACAGTATACTTTTCTTGCCTTTTGACAACAGATTCATTCATTGTAAATTTAAAAAGTCAGCTTAGATAATGGAAAGACACATTAGATAATGGGAAGACACATTAGATAATGGGAACACACAAACCAAAAACTCATCTTAGGTCCTTTGTCTATTAAGTAAGTCCTTGTAAGGACTACCAACATGTTGGTGGATGTCTGGTGTTATCTTTACATGTTTCATATCTTCTGATCTATTTGATCACATAAGAGGGAGGGATGGGAATGGAGAGGGTCCAAAGACAGACAGAGGGAGAGAAGAGAAAGGAGGGAAGGAAGTAAGGGAGTGAGGAAAGAAGAGGATAAAAATCTGAATGGCTCACAGATTACACACTCAATGTCAGTATGTTTTACACTGAATGACCAGTAAGCTAATAATATTGGTATATTTAATGTTTATAAAAGAATAGAAATATTGAAAAATTTTATATTGATTTATATTTCATTTTTCTGCCCTTCAAGAATGGTAGGAGTGGAGGTCATTTCAACTATGTTTATAACATTTAGGCTTGAAAGAAAATGCCTTACTTGAAAATATGAATTCCACACTGAGATATGGTCATCAAGTATAATTTTTATTTCTTAGAAGCTTTTAACAAATGAAAGACTTGTTGATTTCTTAGCACAGGCATGACACATTTAAGTTGCAATAATTATAGTTAACAATAGTAATAATTGCCTGTGTGAAATCCCCCTCCTTGCACAGCATCCAGAAATTGTCTCCAGGCAGAGCCCTAGGGTAATCATAGCACTCACCTTGCTCTCTTCTCTTTTAGCATGGAACTTAGTCCCCCGCTATCCATTGCATAAACTAATGTTGTATAACAGATTTTGTCCAATTTTTCAGGTGTCTACATGAAAAGGGTAATTTTAATTCTAGTTATTCATCACGGTGGGAATCAGAGATCAACACAAAACTTTTTAATGAAGGGTACTGGTATTCTTCCCCTGTGAGCACAGTACCCTTTAGTGTTTTTGAAGCATGGTCTACAAATGACCTGCATTATTATTTCCTGAGGAATCTATTGAATGCAGATTCCTAGGCCGTAGTCCAGTATTTGAAGGGAAAGGTAGACATCTAATTTGAAAAGCATTCCAGATGATTCTCAGGACTGGCAAATTTTCTGCACTCTGGCTTTGGACTGTCCATTTATATTCTGTAATACATCACCATTTTCTCAGCTTGCTAAAATAAGGGGTATAGAATGCCAGAGCTGGACTTCTTTTAAAGAGCTCAGACAAAGCAGCTCATTTACATAGAGAGCAGAGCTCTGGAGATCAAGGCAATGAGCTTATTACTTGAGTTCCTTTCACAGCTGCTCCCTGAAGTATGGGCATTCAGTCTGTGTTGTAGGTATATAGGTAGTATCTCCTTTGTATCTAAAGATAGCACATTTTCACTAGGATTACCAGCTCCCTGCAATGCCTAAGAAAAATTTCCTTAAAGTAGCATGTGGGGTGGCATCAACCACTGAGTGATGCACTTAGATGACTGTAGAAAGAGCCACCTGTTGTTCTAGAGATGATGCCATAAAAGACATAATACTAATGAAAACAACTGCTCAGAAGACAATTATAATGGCAAAGTTATCTGTTTTATTCCCTCCATTTCCCTTTTCTGCCCTCTTTCTCCAATTCATCCAGACACCAAGCTTTAGTATTAGCCACTTAATGAGTTACTGACTGAGGATACCTGCATTTGAACAGAACATATCCACAAATAAAATATTTTAATAGTGAAAAGATAATGGTAGAGTTTCCTGGCAGTAGTAACAAGCATATGGAGGCTATTTCATCTGTGAGAGAGTGTGCATGTGCATGTACTGTGTGTATGTTAGTGCTTCAGAGATGCTTGATTTCCTAAGAGGCAAATCAAAAGAATTACATGTATTATGACGTATAGTCCCACAATAGAATTTTATACAGACATTACAAAGAATAAGGTACATTTATATATGTATGCATGTGTAAAAATAAATAATAGCAATAATAATAGATTAGCATATACATAAAAAAGATACACATTATATTACTAGCAGTTATCTCTAGAAGATGAATTTTGTGGTGGAAAATTTTTCTTTTCAAAGTTAATTACTTTGGTCTTGTTTGGATTTTATATAATTTGAGTAATCAGAAAAATAAATACTAAAACTCAGGGGGACTGCCAACTTTGCCTAAGTAAGCCTTGTCTGATAGATCCATAAATTAAGAAACAAAAAATAGCAGAGTGTGGTGGCTCATGCCTGTAATCCCAGCATTTTGGGAGGCCAAAGTGGGTGGATCACCTGAGGTTAGGAGTTTGAGATCAGCCTGGCCAACATGGTGAAACCTCGTCTCTACTTAAAATACAAAGTTAGCCTGGTGTGGCGGTGGGCACCTGTATTCCCAGCTACTCAAGGCAGGGGAATCGCTTGAACCCAGGAGGCAGAGGTTGCAGTGAGTGGAGATCGCACCATTGCCCTCCAGCCTGGGCAAAAACAGCAAAACTCCATCTCAAAACAAAACACACAAAAAACCAACCAAACAAACAAAAGAAACAAAACACATCAGCTTAAGAGTTAGTATTTACCATATTTAATTAAGAGAAAAAGTGCCTTATCTTAAGAACATGAAGCTGAAACACTCGAGTACATTTTCTGTTCCACAGATATTGATCGTCTCACTCCCAGTGAGTTAAAGGAAGGTTTCATAGAGAAAGGAAGGGAAAAACTTATAGAGTGATGTCTGGGAGAAAGGAAAAGAGAGTATGACATGAGTATGCAACTGGACTAAAGTATTAAAAGCCAATTTGAAGAAGGTGATTTATATCTATGATGACAACAGCAGAAGTAATAACTATTGCATTTAGTTTTCACATTGATTCTTGTGAGGACACAAACTCTCTGAACCTCACTATCTTCCTTCGTAAAATGAGTATTACAACAGTGTCTAATTTGTAAGCTTGCTGTGTGAATTGAATGACAAGGTGGATATACAACACTTAGCACAGTGTTTGGGACACAGTAAGAGCAGCTTGCTTGTTGCTTATGGTTATTATTATGTTATAGATGTGGAAATTCAATCTGAACTTCGACCAATATCCAAGAGCTAGTAGGTGACACAGATGTGGAAACTGAATCTGAACCTTGATCAATATTCAAGAACTAGTAGGTGACAGAGCTGATATCTGTGCCTGGGCTTGTCTGTTTCCAAATCTGCTTCAATATTCATGTACAACAGTGACAATTTGGAGTCCTGTATAAACTCCTTGCATATTTCACCCATTTTTATTATTGTCTTTAGAGTGGTGAAGTACAAGGGTATCTAATTAAGATATATTGTGGTAGTGTTGGTGATACATTTGTTAGAAACATCAACAGAAACAGATTGTACATTTTCTAAAGACAAGATCATGTTCTATAGGTAGAATTTTAGGTTGGAATGAATTTTTTTGTAGAATAGTACTTAAGCATAGGGTGTGATCACCTTGCTTTCAAAGGTTAGTTAGGAGAGATCAGCGTGTTGCCTGTGCAGTGACTCTGGCACCAAAGTGACAGATGGCCCAGTCCAGGTCTCTGACCAGCTGCCTCCTGTCTACTGCTTTACTGGCATAGTGATTTTGCCAATGTAATGGGAACTGCTCCAAGGAAGAGCTTATGGTGGGGTAAGGCAGGGCATGGCATTGCCTTTGCTACCCATGATATGGAAGGATAAATTGAGACAAGTCACCTTCACCAGGGAAAAGTTGTGCTGAATGTTGGGCTGCCTGGCCGGGAAACATTTTTTTAAAAAAAACAGGGAAATCTGTTGTCGTGTGTGCCTTGATGGAAAATGCAGAGCCACAGCATAGCAATGTAGTGTGGTGCCGAGTCTAGTTCAGCTTGTCCTGAACCATTGATTTCTTAGCTTTGGATGCTAAAGAGAAACTCCTGGGTCAGTTATTCAAACTGAAGACATATCCCCTGATGCAGAAGGGGGTGAGAAGTGAGGGTGGAGGGAAAAGGTAGCAACAATAAGGCTCACAATGCAGACTTTAGAAGCAGCCCATGTGCCTGGCACAGGATGATTACACGATGGGAAGACAAGCTTCACTTGAACACAACCCAAAAACTGGAGGGGCTGAGTTTGAGCTACTCATCTCTCCTGTCTGGCACCACCATCTGCTTTGAGCAAAAGTTGCTATGGGACACAGTGGTTGGTATGTCACCTGGTGTGTACCTGTCTGTCTAAGGCTACTAAGAGGGAATTTGAAGCAGAAAGCAAATTCTTGAATGTCAGTCATCCATATAAGGTGGGTTGCTATTCTACCAAATCTCTGAACAGAGGAAAATCGTGGATTTATAAAGCTGACAGGAAAATGTTCATTCACTTAGCCACATAGGAAGAGCCTGGTTCTCTCATCTCCAGGTCTGATCTGTGATGAAGAGCAGACCTTTGAGCCAATGGGCCCGCAGTGAGAATGGCTGTTGCTACATACTCAGAGGGCCAACATTTTTCTGTATAAGCAGGTAGCAAGAGTGTGGGAAGGGTTGAGAAAACAAAAAGGGAAAGGAAAATCAAGGAGTGAATCAGTAGGGAGGTGAGTTTGCAAGTGAATTTCCTAGAGTATGCAGCTGCAGCCACGCTATACTTAAACATTTGATGACTCTTATTATACCATCATGTAGCAATGGCTATCTCTAGTAGTAAGATAATCAAATTATTTTGGGGGTAGTATTTCTACTTTTCTATGTACTCTAGTTCTTCTACAATAAATATATATTACTTACATAGGTAAATAAGTAAAGACCCCCCCCCCCAATAACTTGTTTCGAGTGGTAGCTATAAAGAAAAATAAAGCTGTGAGCACTTATCTGTGCTTTGTGAGCTTTAGAAGATGATCTGAGATCTTATTTTCCTCACCATGTCCTTTGCCTCCCTTGCCAGGTACACATACACATTGCTCCCAATCAACTTTCAAAAAGCATACTTGTGCAAATAGAGAAAGACGTGTAAAAAAGACAGTGTAGTAATTTCACTTTGATTTCAAATGAGGGATTTTGTTTAGACCTCTTAAAAGAATTTTATAGTGGTTTACTAGGCATTATCCTTGAGTGACATCAAAATATGATTGTCTTCTGGTACTTTGTAAGGAATTAGGTAGGCTTACTAGCAGCCTGGTTTAAACCACACAGAAAGCGAAGGAGACAGTATTTCAGTTTGTGAATGGCTCATGCTGTTGAAGATCAATTTGTTTATGTGTGCCATATATACACATATATATGCATTTATATATGCCTGTATATTATATATGCACGTACATTATATGTATTTAGTTTTAAAAGAGCAGATTCAGAGATAAGGCACTAGAGTTTGTCTTTGTGTATTTTTTTTCATTTTATGGTGCCTTGAAGCAACAAAAGATGTTGACAAAACCATGTTTTTTTATACCAGCTAAGAAACTTAATATGTGGAAAATTAAATCGGCTGTTCCTTTCTGAGCCTTTTTGGATATAATGGATGTATACTTCTTATTTGAATGAAAAGAGAAAAAAGTTTTTCAGAATGCTCAAAATACTAGGGATTTCTGGTTGCTTTGATTTAATTTTTTTTAGGAAAACAGCATTGCCATTGCAGAAAATTAACAAATAGATGAATCCATTAAAATTCTTCCATTAATTAAAGGGAAATTGTTTCTCTGTTACAAACTACTGCAAAATCACTGTAGTAACTACCACAAAAATCACTGTTTTTTTTAGTTTTGCTGGCCAGTGGTATAGAGAAGACAACACTATTCCTCTTCTATTCAAGCTACTCTCACAGATAGCAACTTGAAATATTTCCATATTTATTAAGATCACAGAGAAAGGCTTCCTTCTATAAGATCCTGTGAAAATCAGTGTTGAAGAACTCCTTAGGGACTGAAAATTCATTAGTGTCAGTCAGTGGAAAACTCATTTGATCGTTCAGAAATATGTACTTTTAAATTTTGACTCTTCTTCTCCAGCTGGTAGTTTGTAGCAAAAGACAAACTAGTGGGGGTCTAAGAGAACAAGGAATGGTACAAATCTATGCATTAATGCATTGCTTTGATCTGGCTTTACAAGTGATTTACCATTCCATTTGATTTTTCCCATGGGAAATAACAAAAAAAATGCTTCCACCGGCTCCTGACAAAGTGCTTGTTTCCTTCAAATCTGACCATCTCAGGAACACACCTGCGCTCTAGCAAAGATTTTGTTCACCGGAGCAAAAGGGAGGCAGAAAGACATTCTGAAACATTCCAAACTGCTTGGAATATGCCTTGTATTAACAAACCCTCTTGCATGTTAGATTATTCTAATTGGAATGTCTGCTAATGCCTTTTGTGAACAGGAACCTTTGTAATTTTCGCGAGGGGAAGTGGTGACGTCAACAGCTTTCACTAGATCTAAAAAAAATATTTAATCATCATAAATAATATAATTTTTTTACATCAATAATGAAATGGATTTTGGGGGGTAAATAACTACAGGAAACTGCTTATATATTTATCTGAAAAACAGAGATCAAAACATCTAGTTCTTTACACAATACAAAGCACATGGCAAGCACTCTATAAATGTTTATTAAGTGATTAACTCATTGACTGGCAAAACATTTGCACTGATGTGCAAAACATTTTTTTGGAGCTGGATTTTATGTACAAAGATCATGCAAATCAAATCAAACTAAAAGTAAAATGAACATTATACAAACAATGCAAATTTCTGGTGAAAGAGGTGTTAAGAACTGTGAAGGGTCTGAGATTTTACTCTATTTACAAGTTAACAAAGTTCATGGATGCTGGCAGAAGACATGAGACTCCAGAGTCAGATTTGAAAATGAATTTATTCACCTCGATAGTAGTAGCCAGAGTATCTGCACTTTGTGTTGACTCTCTGAACCTCCATTCTCACTTGATGATGCAAGGAGAGCCAAAGGATATCTGTACATAGAGAGGATTAAATTATAGGCAAGGAAATCTGAGCTTTGGGTGCCTGAATTTTTTATAAAGGGTAGTAAGTATACTTACCTTTTGCTCTCAAGTGAGACATTAGTTTTATTATACTGAATAGTAATTATGCCAGCCCTTTGCTTCAGAATATTACATTTATCTTACAAGGGCATAAGCAAGCTGTCTCTTAGGCCTGGTGGGAGACATTATTTTCCAAGACTGTTTGCTATGTGGATACACTTGAACTAATAGTCCAGAACAAAGGGCAGTCAGTGACTTACTTGCAAGATGTGTAGAAATGTGAGAAATCCTTAGAGAATTTTCCCCCTGTGGAAGCATTTGTTTGGCTGTGATATTAGATGCTAGTCTTAGGCGTTGTTATAGATTGGTGCAAAAGTCAATGTGGGTTTTGCCATTTAAGTAATGGCAATTACCTTTGCATCAATCTAATAGTACACTCCGGACAACCAACCATTTATTTGGTGAGTCGGTAAGTCAGTGAGTCACTCATTCATCTAGTCAATGAGTTTTAGTCAGTCACCTAAGAAACCTTCATAGAGTGCTTGCCATGTGCTTCATATTGTGTAAAGAACTAGAGAAACAAAACAGATGAATAAAGTTTAAAATCGCTAGTGAAAAAATAGTTGACTAAAAAGATAATATTAATAATAATATTTAGCAGAGATAATGCTGCATGTTCACCATAGTTTTCTTTTCCTGGGTACACGTAAAGTCTATATTTCAGCCTTCTTTGTACTTGTCCTTAGGTTGGGGCCATGTGACTTAGTTCTGGTCCATTGGATGTGGGTGTAGTGATATAAAGTCGTAAGAGACCATGTCTTTCAAAATATCCCATAAGACCCTGAAGCTCTATCTACTTCTGCCATGGAATCTATGGAAGCCAACCAGAGCCCCAAAAGATTCATTATCTCCTGTTCAAAAGTTAGAAAACGGCATCATAATGCAATGTACTAAATATGGTAATAAATATGATACACATTGAGCATTTCTAATCTGAAAATCTGAAATGCTCCAATATTCAAAACGAATTTTGAGACAACACGATGCCACAAGTAAAAAATCCTACACCTGACTTCGTGTAATTGGTCACAGTCAAAATGCAGATGGATAAAACACAATTTATTCAGTGTTCTCAAGGGAAAAAGATTCATTAACAAATTTGCCAACGTCATTGCTGATGGTAACCTGATGTCAAAACAAATCAATAATGCTGATAAGACATGACTGTTTGGCGTATTGCGTCCTAAAGACACTGACTACAGTTGATGAGACAGAAGCTACAGGAAATTAAGGCCACCAAGGACAGAATAACTGTGCGGAGATGTGCTAATGCGACAGGCACATGTAAGTGTAAACTTACTGTAATAGGCAAAAGCTTGCATTTTTGTCATTTTAAAGGAATTAATTCTTGCTAGTCCATTATTATGCAAACAAAAAGGCACAGATCACTGGGGACGTGTTTTCTGATTGGTTTCGCAAACATTTTGTACCAGGGGCTTGTGCTCACTGCATGGGAAGCTGGACTTGATGATGACTACAAGATTTTTTTATTCTTGGCAACTGTTCTGCTCATCCTTCAGCTGCAATTCTCATGAAAAATAATTTATGCCATGTACTTTTCCCCTAAATGTGACCTCATTAATTCAGCCATGTGACCAGGGTAACCTTAGAGCAATGAAGCATAAATATAAAAAAATTTCTTGAACAAAATACTAACTTAAGCAGTGAACAGAGGCATGGGGTTGAAAGTTTTCAAAAGGAGTTTAGCATGAAGAATACAGTATATGCTGCTACTGATGGCTGTGACTCAGTAACTAAAAACACAATTGTGCATGCCTAGCACAACCTCTGGGCTATGATTATGTTCAGTGATGATGAACAAGTGGTGATTTTGGAGGATTCTGCATGCCAGTTGAGAAAAATGATATTTGACCTGCTGAAATATGCAAAATTATACCTTCAATATGCAAAAATTATACCTTCAGAGTCCATCAGTCAGCTGGAAGAAGTGAACATCCATGAAATTTTTAACATCAATAATGGGGCTCCAGTTGTTCATTACCAAGAGTGAAACAGCCAAAATGGTTCTAAATCAAGGTGATTGTGATAATAATGACAATGAAGATAACATTGATAACACTGCAGAAAACGTGCCTAGAAACAACATGATTAAGTTGTGTGATGGGCTTATGGAAGGACTAGCACAGTCTGCAATCATAACAGAACAAGAAATAATGTCAATTTTTGCAATTAACTAGAGACTTCTAAGACAAAAACTGTTGTTAATGAGGCAGATGACTCTGGAGGAAACATTTTAAAAAGCCATTCAGCAGATTGTATCCTTCTCCCTAGAAGACTCACTTTCTGGTTCAACTGCTTCTGATGTTCCTTTTCACCTAAAAAAAAAAAAAAAAAAAAAAAAAAAAAAAAAGTGTTTTTACCATAAAGCACTGTTGAATTTTGTCGAAGGCCTTCTCTGCATCTATTGAGATAATCATGTGGTTTCTGTCTTTGGTTCTGTTCATGTGGTAGATTATGTTTATAGACTTGCGTATATTGAACCAGCCTTGCATCCCCAGGATGAAGCCTACTTGATCGTGATGGATAAGCTTTCTGATATGTTGTTGTAATTGGTTTGCCAGTATTTTATTGAAGATTTTTGCATTGACGTTCTTCATGGATATTGGCCTGAAACTTTCTTTTTTTGTTGCGTCTGTGCTGGGTTTTGGTATCAGGATGATGTTGGTCTCATAAAATCATTTGGGAAGGATTCCCTCTTTTTGTATTGCTTGGAATAGTTTCAGAAGGAGCGGTACCAGCTCCTCGTCGTATGTCTGGTAGAATTCGCCTGTGAACCCATCTGGACCTGGACTATTTTTGGTTGGTAGGCTATTAATTGCTGCCTCAACTTCAGCCCTTGTTATTGGTCTATTCAGGATTTCGATGGCTTCTTGGTTTAGGCTTGGGAGAGTGCAAGTGTCCAGGAATTTATTCACTTCTTCCAGGTTTACTGGTTTGTGTGCATATAGTTGTTTGTAGTAATCTCTGACGGTAGTTTGTGTTTCTGTGGAATTGGTGGTGATATCTCCCTTTTTGTTTTTTATTTGCATCTGTTTGATCATTCTGTCTTTTCTTTTTATCAGTCTGGCTAGTGGTCTGTCTATTTTGTTGATCTTTTCAAAAAAAACAGCTCCTGGATTTGTTGATTTTTTTTAAAGAGTTTTTTGTGTCTCTATCTCCTTCAGTTCTGTTCCAATCTTAGTTATTTCTTGTCTTCTGCTAGCTTTTGAGTTTTTTTGATCTTGTTCCTCTAGCTCTTTCAATTTTGATGACAGGGTGTTGATTTTAGATCTTTACTCATGTGGGCATTTATTGCTATAAAGTTTCCTCTAGACACTGCCTTAAATGTGTCCCGGAGATTCTGCTACATTGTGTCTTCATTCTTATTGGTTTGGAAGAACATCTTTATTTCTGCCTTCATTTCATTGTTTATCCAGTCAACATTCAAGAGCCAGTTGTTCAGTTTCCATGAAGTTGTGTGGTTCTGTTAGTTTCTTAATCCTGAGTTCTAATTTGATTGCACTGCGGTTTGAGAGACTGTTTGTTATGATTTCCATTCTTTTGCATTTGCTGAGGAGTGATTTACTTCCAATTATGTGGTCAATTTTAGAATAGGTGTGATGTGGTGCTTAGAAGAATGTATATTCTCTGGATTTGGGATGGAGGGTTCTGTAGATGTCTATTATGTTTGCTTGGTCCAGATCTGAGTTCGAGTCCTGGATATCCTTGTTAATCTTCTGTCTCATTGATCTGTATAATATTGACAGTGGAGTGTTAAAGTCTCCCACTATTGTTGTGTGGGAGTCTAAGTCTCTTTGTAGGTCATTAAAAACTTGCTTTATGTATCTGGGTGCTCCTATATTAGGTGCATATATATTTAGGATTGTTAGCACTTCTTGCTGCATTGATCCTTTTACCATTATGTAATGCCCTTCTTTGTCTCTTTTTATCTTTTGGTTTAAAGTCTATTTTATCAGAGACTAGGATTGCAACTCCTACTTTTTTTTTTGCTCTCCATTTGCTTGGTAAATCTTCCTCCATCCCTTTATTTTGAGCCTGTGTGTATCCTTGCAAGTGAGATGAGTTTCCTGGATACAGCACACTGATGGTTTTTTACTTTTTATCCAATTTGCCAGTCTGTGTCTTTTGATTGGGGCATTTGGCCCATTTACATTTAAGGTTAATATTGTTATGTGTGAATTTGATCCTGCCATTTTGATGCTAGCTGGTTGTTTTGCCCATTAGTTGACACAGTTTCTTTATTGTGTTGATGCTATTTACCATTTGATACATTTTTGGAGTGGCTGGTGCTGGTTGTTCCTTTCCGTCTTTAGTGCTTCTTTCAGGAACTCTTGTAAGGCAGGCCTGGTGGTGATGAAACCTCTCAGCAATTGCTTGTTCATAAAGGATTTTATTTCTCCTTTGCTTATGAAGCTTAGTTTGGCTGGATATGAAATTCTAGGTTGAAAGTTCTTTTCTTTAAGGATGTTGAATATTGGTCCCCACTCTCTTCTGGCTTGTAGGGTTTCTGCCAAGAGATCTGTGAGTCTGATGGGCTTCCCTTTGTGGCTAACCTGACCATTTTCTCTGGCTGTCCTTAGCATTTTTTCCATTTCAACCCTGGTCAGTCTGATACTTATGTGCCTTGGGGTTGCTGTTCTTGAGGAGAGAGTATATCTTTATGGTATTCTCTATATTTCATGGATTTGAATGTTGGCCTGCCTTGCTAGGTTGGGGAAGTTCTCCTGGATAATATCCTGAAGAGTGGTTTCCAGATTGAATTCATTCTCTCCATTACATTCAGATACACCTATCAAACATAGATTAGGTCTTTTCACAAAATCCCATATTTCTTGGAGGCTTTGTTCATTTCTTTTCACTCTTTTTTCTCTAATCTTGTCTTCTCATTTTATTTCATTGAGTTGATCTTCAGTCTCTGATATCCTTTCTTCTGCTTGGTCAATTCGGCTATTGAAACTTGTGTATGCTTTACAAAGTTCTCGTGTTGTGTTTTTCAGCTCTATTAGGTCATTTATATTCTTCTCGAAGCTGTTTGTTCTCATTAGCATTTCATCAAAACTTTTTTCAACATTCTTAGTTTCTTTGTATTGGGTTAGAATATGTTCTTTTAGCTCAGAGAAGTTTGTTATTACCCACCTTCTGAAGCCTGTTTCTGTCAATTCGTCAGACTCATTCTCCACCTAGCTTTGTTCCTTTGCTGGTGATAAGTTGTGATCCCTTGGAGGAGGAGAGGTGTTCTGGTTTTGGGTGTTTTTATCCTTTGTGTGCAGGTTTCTTCTCATCTTTGTGGATTTATCTACCTGTGGTCTTTGAAGTTGTTGACTTTCAGATAGGGTCTCTGAGTAGACGTCGTTTTTGTTGATGATTGAGTTATTTCTTTCTATTTTTTAGTTTTCCTTCTAACAGTCAGGCCCCTCTACTGTAGGACTGCTGGAGGTCCACTCCAGACCCTGCTTGCCTGAAGGTCACCTGCAGCAGCTGCATAACAGTAAGGATTGCTACCAGTTTCTTCTTCTGTTATCTTCATCTCGGAAGGATACCTGCCAGATGTCAGCCTGAGCTCTCCTTTATGAGGTGACTCTTTGGATCTATGGGGGTTAGAGAGCTGCTTGAGGAGTCAGTCTGTCCCTTATAGGAGCTCCGGTGCAGAGCCGTGATCTCCGTTTTCTGTTCAGAGCTGCTGGTTAGGTACATTTATGTCTGCTGCAACAGAACTCATAATCACCTTTTTGCCCAGGTGCTCTGTCCTGGGAAGGTGAGGCCTTATTTATAAGTTCCTGATATGCTGCTGCCTTTTTTCAGAGCTGCCTTGCCCAGTATGGAGGTAGCCTAGTCTCAGTGTGCCAGCAGAGGCATTGCTGAGCTGTCATGGGCTCTGCCCAGCTGCTCTGTGAACTTCCTTGTGGTTTTGTTTATAGAGGTATAGTTAGAATTGCCTCAGTAATGGTGGTATGCCACAGTAATGGTGGACTGCTGCTGTAATAGAAGACTGCCTCAGTAATGGCAGACTGCCTGAGTAATGGCAGACTGCCTCGGTAACGGCAGATTGCCTTGGTAATGGCAGATTGCCTCAGTGATGGCAGACTGTATTGGTAATGGCAGATACCCTTCCCCCAACAGAGCTGGACTATCCCAGGTCCAGCTGCACTTGCTGCGAAACTCTTAATCCAAAGGGTTTCAGATTGATTGCTGGTCTTTGTGGGGGTGGGACCCATCAAGCCAGATCACCTGGCTCCCTGCTTCAGCCCCCTTTTTTTCAGTTGAATGGGCGGCTGTGTCTCCCAGGTGTTCCAGGCACCAGTTGAAACTGCCTCCCAAATTTGTGTGAGTTTTTGTGCAGAGACCCACTGCACTGGCTGAAACAACCATGCTGAAAACTTGAGGAGACTCCTGGGATGGTGCTTTTAAGCCCAGGAATCTCCTGGTCTGTGGGCAGTAATAACTCATTCGGAAATGCTGTGTTCACTCACCCTCTGCATTGTGCTCGCTGGGAACTGCACTCCAGAGCTGTTAAAAGCTACTTAGGACAAACCCACAACCAATATCATACTGAATGGGCAAAAACTGGAAGCATTCCCTTTGAAATCTGATACTAGACAAGGATGTCCTCTCTCACCACTCCTATTCAATATAGTATTGGAAGTTCTAGCCAGAGCAATCAGGCAAGAAAAAGAAATAAAGGGTATTAAGTTAGGAAAGGAGGAAGTCAAATTGTCTCTATTTGCAGACGATATGATTGTATATTTAGAAGACCCCATCCTCTCAGCCCAAAAACTCCTGAAACTGATAAGCAACTTCAGCAAAGTCTCAGGATACAAAATCAACGTGCAGAAATCACAAGCATTCCTATACACCAATGATAGACTTAAAGAGAGCCGAATCAAGAACAAACTGCCATTCACAATTGCTACAAAGAGAATAAAATACCTAGGAATACAACTAACAAAGGATATAAAAGATCTCTTCAAGGAGAACTACAAGCCACTGCTCAAGGAAATAAGAGAGGACACAAACAGATGGAAAAACATTCCATGCTCATGGTTAGGAAGAATCAATATCATGAAAATGGCCATACTGTCCAAAGTAATTTATAGATTCAATGCTATCCCCATCAAGCTACCTATGACCCTCTTCATAGAACTGGAAAAAACCACCTTAAACTTCATATGGAACCAAAAGAGAGCCCGCATAGCCAGGACAATTCTAAGCAAAAAGAACAAAGCTGGGGGCAGCATGCTACCTGACTTCAAACTATATTACAAGGCTACAGTAATCAAAACAACATGGTACTGGTACCAAAACAGAGATATAGACCAATGGAAGAGAACAGAGGCCTCAGAGGGAACATCACACATCTACAACTATCTGATCTTTGACACACCTGACAAAAACAAGCAATGGGGAAAGGATTCCCTGTTTAATAAATGGTGTTGGGAAAACTGGCTAGCCATATGCAGAAAGCAGAAACTGGACCACATTCTGACACCTTACACTAAAATTAACTCCGGATGGATTAAAGACTTAAACATAAGGCCTAACACCATAAAAACCCTAAAAGAAAACCTAGGCAAAACCATTCAAGACATAGGCATAGGCAAGGACTTCATGACTAAAACACCAAAAGTAATGGCAACAAAAGCCAAAATAGACAAACAGGATCTAATTAAACTCCAGAGCTTCTGTATAGCAAAAGGAACGATCATTAGAGTGAACCAGCAACCAACAGAATGGGAAAAAATTTTTGCAATCTACCCATCTGACAAAAGGCTAATATCCAGAATCTACAAAGAACTAAAACAGATTTACAAGAAAAAACAAACAAACCCGTTGAAAAGTGGGTGAAGGACATGAAAAGACAGTTTTCAAAAGAAGATATTTATGAGGCCAACAAACATATGAACCAATGCTCATCATCACTGGTCATTAGAGAAATGCAAATCAAAACCACATTGAGATACCATCTCACACCAGTTCGAATGGCAATCAAAAAATCAGGAGCCAACAGATGCTGGAGAGGTTGTGGAGAAACAGGTATACTTTTACACTGTTGGTGGGAGTGTAAATTAGTTCAACCATTGTGGAAGACAGTGTGGCAATTCCTCAAGGATCTAGAAATAGAAATTCCATTTGACCCAGCAATCCCATTATTGGGTATATATCCAAAGATTATAAATAATTCTATTATAAAGACACATGCACACATATGTCCATTGTGGCACTGTTTATAATAGCGAAGACCTGGAACCAATCCAAATGCCCATCGATGATAGGCTGGACAGGGAAAATGTGACACATATACACCATGGAATACTATGCATCCATAAGAAAATGATGAGTTGTGTCCTTCGTAGGCACATGGATGAATCTGGAAACCATCATTCTCAGCAAACTGACATAAGAACAGAAAAACAAACACCGCATGTTCTCACTCATAGGTGGGTGTTCAACAATGAGAACACATGGACACAGGGAGGGGAGCATCACACACTGGGGTCTGTTGGGGGGAACAGGATGGACAGTGCGGGGTAATGATGTTGGGGAGGTATAACACGGGGAGAAATGACAGATATAGGTGACGCGGGGGATGGATGCAGCAAACTGCATTGCCATGTATGTACCTATGCAACAATCCTGCATGTTTTGCACATGTACCCCAGATCCTAAAGTGCAATAAGAAAAAAGCAGAAAATAAACAGTGGACAGTACACTTTTAATTAAAATACAGCATCATAGGTGTTTGTTGTTGCCCTTTAACAGCTGATATAGGTATTCTGGTGATGCTGCTGTGCTCCTTAGTTACCCTGGATGCATAGTTTTTTTCACTATATTAACAGTTTGACATGTAATTTACTGTTAAGAATTTATGTAAGAATAAGTAGAAGAAAGTTGTTGCTTATTGGTAGCATATATATTTAGAGTCAGGAATAATGATGATGCCAAACAACCAGTTTGTCCACATGGGAGGCTGAGATAGTGACATCTTTGCTGTCTGCTGTTTAAATGTACACAAACTTTGTTTTATGCACAAAATTATTTTAAAATATTGTATAAAATTGCCTTCAGGCTATGTGTAGAAGGTGTATATGAAAGTTAAATGGATTTTGTATTTAAACTTGGGTCTCATCTTTAAGATATCTCATTATGTATATTTAAACATTCCAAAAAAAAAAAATTTGAAATCTGAAACACTTCTGGTCCCAAGCATTTCAAACAAGGGATACTCAACCTGTATATTTTTTCAAATACCATGACCGTCTTCTGGGCAAGAATCCTGCCTTATTCATTTGATTTACACTTCTTAACAAAGGACTTAGAGGAAGACATGTACTTGTCTTTCAAGTGAAAAAGGAGATTGTTTTATTATTATTATTATTATTATTATTATTGTTTTAAATTTTAGATTCAGAGGGTACATGTGCAGGTTTGTTGCATGGATAAACTGCATGATGCTGAGGGTTGGACTTCTATTGATCTTGTCCCCCAAGTAGTGAACATAGTACCAGAGAAGTAGTTTTTCAATCCTTGTCCCCATTCCTCCCTTCTCGTTTTGGGAATCCATGTCTACTCCTCTCATCTTTGTGTCTGTGTGTACCCAAGGTTTAGCTCCCACTTTTAAGTGACAGCATGAGGTATTTCGTTTTCTGTTTTTGCGTTAATTCACTTAGGATAATGCCCTGAGAAGGAGGTTGTTAAAGTAATGAAGGGCATAGAATTAAGGGAAATGTTTATTTTGTTTGCTTAATTTAGTTTTTCTGCTAAGATAAGAAATGCTTAAATATGTTCACAGATAAAATCATGGAGAAGAGAATCAAGACTTTGAAAGAAAGGTCTTGAAGTGAGGGTAGACGAATAAGATCTAGAAGAGCTGATAAGTAGGTGAAAAACATCAACTTCTCCTTACCTGGCCACATGGGAGAAAAAGAGGAATAACCATTTGAATGATAGCTTTGGGGAGGGGAGAATTTGTTTTTATTTAAGATAAAAGACGTAGAGAAAACACTGAAAAACAAGCTTAGGGTATAGATTCCAGGCATTGCAGAAAAACAGTAGTCAGATATTGTCTCTCTTTTATGTACTGAACTCCTTGTTGGAGCATTCAAACATATCTCATTTAATCCACCTGGTATTTTATAAAGTAACTATCATCATCACTATTATTTTATAGATGAAGTCACAAAGATTCATAGAGTTGAAGTTATTTACCAAGGTTATATAGCTATAAAGTGTCAGAGACAGGGTTCAAATCTGATCTGATTGACTTCCTGCAGCTTTTACACTAGAATAATCTGATAGGGGACACAGAGAACTAATTATGTCAGCTCTTTTGGGGAATTTAACTCCAGTTACCTGTCAGTGGCCTTCGTGTTACACCACCTATGCCAGGGCCAAAGGAATCTGCCCATGCATCTGCACTTAATGCCTCCACAAAGGCACTGAAAGAGTTTTAACAGGTTTTAAAATGGGACAATTGGTCAATCAACTGGTTGTTATAGAGTCAGCTCACCAGTGTTTACCAATTTAGGTTCATGGTATTAAGTGATTTGAAAGGTCGTTTAAGCATCACTTAGTTACAGCCTCTCCAATGCGGACAACAATACAGAGGGAATTAAAGGGCGATGCCAGACCTTCAATATCTTAGCAGTATCATTTCCTTATTATTCCTTTTAAAACCACCCTGATTTCTTTGAAGAGGTAAGCTGCATGACTATGAGAGATTTATCAAGTCTGAATTAAAATTTTGGAGAACAATTATTATCTCAACTTATTCAAACAAGTCTTAGGGATCTGAAATTGTAGCTCCAGAATTTTATTTGTTATACTTTCTAAATCTAAGAGGTACATTAGTTCACAATAAATTCCAAAAGTAGCATATAAAGTAAGTCTTTAGAATGGAATAAAATAAATAATGACAGTGTCATTGTCACCTGTGCTGGGAAGCTGGAAGGATGATGATAGAAGAGGTTTGGTACAGATTTCCTATAAGGTACTTGAAGCATCACAGTGAGAACAGGATTTATAATATGGGCTTGGATGATATTCTGTGTACTCTACCTTTCTTCCACAAGGCACTGCTTGTACACTCCAAGTTTTTGTCCTTAATGAGACTCTGGTTAAAGTGGCTCATCTCATCCAACATTATGCATTTCAACAGCTGCCCAATGAAGGAACCACTTTTCTGCTTCCAGGAACACACTTTTCCCAGAAGAGTTCTCTAGTCTGGCAACATGACTGAAAAATGTCTACAAAAGCCTTTCTCTATTTTGTGGCTTAGAAATAGGATCTACATGCTACGTATAAGCCCTTCAGTGAAAGATGCCAGAGTCCTCCTTGAACCCTCACCCATCTCTCAAAGAGCCTTCCCCAGGTACTCTGGGGATTGTGCAGCTTCACTCTAAAGAGGAAGAAAGTCTGAGAGTTTTCCTTGTTTCAACCTCTGCCTTCCTGTGTGGTCCAAGTAGAATGGTCTGTTCTTAATTTTTCAATCTTCAGTCTTGCTTCCTTAAACTTGAGTTCTGATTCTTGCTTAGTTAACTTTCTCTTGACTGGTTGGGACAATGGTTTAGAAATGTGCTACACACTCCAGCCTTGCCTATGGTTCTAATTTTGGATGTCATCTGGTCCTCTCAGGATGTGCTCTATGTTCCATCTCCTACTTATGCATGTGTTTAAAATCTCTGGAGATTTAACACCACAGATATATATCAAGAACCTGTTAGATCTCTGCTAACCTCTGCAAGGCATCCAAAACATCTGAGTAAAATTTTTTATCAAATAAACTTACGATGAGAAATTAGGTAAATCTGCTTTAAAACTACCCTTAGGATCTGAAATTATAGCTTCAGAATTTTATTTGTTATACTTTCTAAATCTAAGAAGTACATTAGAACTACAATCTGTTAATACAATCTAATAAACTTACTAGTATTCCAGTAAAGCTCTTAAACACATAATAATTAGCAGTATTCTTTTTTTAATGCAGACTTGGAATTACCCCATCTCATCCAGTACCGCTGGACCCCTACATTCTATATTCTGCCCATGATGACCTCCTTTGAGTTACTCAGAGTGTACTTTTCCACCTCTTGATTTTATTTTATCTGTGTTAGAGTTCTCCTTCTCTGGAAAGACTTCCCTGACCGTCTGTCTCTTTTCCAGATCTTGATTTTGACCCTGCTTATTTGTTCTATAACTCCACACTTCCCTCATCATAGACTTTATCACTGTGTATTGTGAGTTTTTGATTATTTTCTGATTCCTTCATGATTTGTAAGCTCCAAATTAGCAGTGATCACTTCAGTTTTATTCTTGTATTATTCTTCCTATCACAGATAATGCCTGTCATTTGTAAGTAGTCATTAAATATGGAAAGATTTTGTGAACATCTCAGAAGCCTGGCATTTGAGCCTAGGTTTCCATTTTGTTGACTCTGCCAATAAAAGTTTCAATAATAACATTGAAGATAATACATTGCTCCAAGAGGTGTTGCTAGGATCAAATGAGATAGTGTAGGTGAAAGCGATTTATAAGCTATAAATATGTTAATTATTACTCAGTCTTCTGTTTATATTCCTCTTGCAGTATGTTAATTTCTACTGAGTTTTATGTTCCTGTTATGATTTGCTTAATTCTTTCCTGGGAAAATGTTGCTTTTTTTCTTTACCATGAAAATTATAAGCGACAAAAGATTTCATTTTTTTTCCTATGTAGAACTCTCACTGTTTGTAACCTGAAGAAAGCCATGGGAAATTTAGGACAGAATTTTTTGACCTACTAAGTGGTTTGCTTTTATAATTTCCACACCAACAAAATAACCAAACTGTATTTTCATTCTAAGAGTTTAACTATTTCTGTTTAACACAGTTAATATCATAAACACAGTTAATATCATAAATAAACATAAAATGATAAATGTGTTATCAAAATTAAAACCTCTCATTTCAGACCTATTGATATTTCATCTCTACTATGTGATCCAATAAAAAAAACCAACTATGTAGATTATTTTAGCAATATTTGGGTTTTCATATATACAAATAAAATGCATTATTTTCAAAGTAAATATAGAATTTATTTCTCAACAAATATCACTATTAATGGTGCTGTGGAAGAGAGCATATTGAATTAATCATAGGTTTTGGCTATGGAGAGTAGGTTGAATCATACCAAATGTCCTACCATGAGGAATTATCAAAGCTAGAAATAATTTAAGAAAGCAAAACAAAATCATAAACAAAGCTCCAGCTGTTTAAATATATTATAGAACAAGTAAACAGAGAGAACTTGTAGAGTCGAGGTTTCAGAACGAAGGAAAAATCAGAGTGAGAAATACAGACCTCTTTCTCCCAAAAGATTATCTGCCCATTCACACTGAGGGATGGTAGCCTTGGGGTGGCGACAAACTGGTTAGGCTGGGAAGATAAACATTGGAGCTCCAGGCTACTAAGGCAAACAGGACTTGAAAAAAGGGAACCATAAAGAAGTAAAGTTGAATATTCTGCCTAAAATCTCTGTTCAAGAAATTTACCAGTTCTTAAGCTGTGTATGAGAGTTGAGAGGTCAGAAAACAAACAAAAGTACTTCCATAGGACTAAATATCCGAGCAGAGATTTGTTTGTTTGTTTGTTTTTCTTGATATTTTATGGTGCTGAGGGGTTAACTTAAATTCAAGGATGCTCAAGAAGGCAGAGCCTAGTAAACACACCATGTGTTCATTTGAGACGTCTAAAGATCTCCACTCTGGATAAGGAAAACAGTAAGTAAAACAGCATTCACAGCATCTGAAATACCACTTGGAATCACCTCAATCCCTGATGGGATTGAAATCACTTACTCATAATATATCCAATTACCAGAAGAAAAATTAAATTCTCTCTAGAGAAAATAACATATAGTTTCTAAAGTTTCTTACATCAAATGTCAGCATCCAAAATAAAACACATGTAAGAAAATAGGGCCAAATGAATGAAAGTCAAGAGAAAAAAGGCAGTAGAAACAAACCCATAGATGATCCAGATAGTAAAATTACCAGTTAGTCTTTAAAAATGATAATTAATATGTCCATAAAAATAGAGGAAATATTAAACTATAGCAAGAAAGCTAGAAAGTATAAAAAAGATCAATTAAAAAATTTTAGAACTCAAATTATAACAAACTAAAAATTTAGTAGGTGGACTTAAAAGAAGATCAGAGCAGAAGAAAACTGGAGAATAGGTTCATAGGATACACACACACACATGCATACATATATACATACAGTTATTTTCTTAGCATCCAGAAAATAGCTAAGACAAATGGAATGTGGGAAAAGGCCTAAAGATCTAACAGAAAGATAATCAGAGTCCCATAAAATAGTAAAGAATGAGATATAAACAAATGTGAAGAGATACTGGCTACGAATATTCTAAACTTGGTTCTAAATGTCACGAGAGATTCAGGAATCTCTATAGAGTCCATACGGAATAAAATCAAAGAAAAGTGCACTTAGGCAAATCGTAGTACAGCTGCTTTAAAAAAATAAAATAAATTCTTAAAAAAAAAAAAAAAAAAAAAAATTGTTAAAAAAAAAAAAAAAAAAAAAAAAAAAAGCTAAACTGGAAGACAAAGAAAATAATTTTTAAAGTCTTAAAAAAATGACTACCAACTTAAAAATACATTCTTAAAAAATGCAAGTGAAATAAGCAACAACAACAAAGAACCCTGGAAGGATATGTCATCAGCTGACATATGCTAAAGAAAATACAAAGGAAGTTTTTCATTAGGAAAAGAATTCCAGTTGAAATCATGAAAATGCAGGAAAAAAGAAAAAGAAAAATGAAGAGTGTAAATATGGATAAAGCTATACAAATGCTGACATTTTAAAACAATTAAAATGGTCCTATGGCATTTCAAATATATGTAGAATTTAAATATATAAAAATCATAATGGCTGGGCACAGTGGCTCATGCCTGTAATCCCAGCACTTTGGGAGGCCGAGGCGGACACATCACGAGGTCAGGAGTTTCAGACCAGCCTGGCCAATATGGTGAAACCTTGTCTCTACTAAAAATACAAAAAAATCAGCTGGGTGTGGTGGCAGACTATAGTAATCCCAGCCACTCGGGAGGTTGAGGCGGGAGAATCGCTTGAACCCGGGAGATGGAG
>NW_016107726.1:952980-965704 GCF_001604975.1 Cebus imitator | reverse complement strand
AAAAAAAAAAAAAAAAAAAAATTATAACACAAATTTGAGAATTGGGCGTATGAAACTAAGAAAGTAAGAATTTAAGATAGACTCTAATAAGTAAAGGATACCTGTTGTAATCTCTAAGGTAAACACTAAAGAATAATATACACAAGGGGAGGGCAAGATGGCAGATTCGATGCAGCCAGGTAAAATAGCTCCCACCAGGGGACCAAGACTGCTGGTGTGCTCCTAACAGCTCTCCAGAGGGAAGGCGCTGAGAGTGGATGGAGGAAAGACACAAAAGTTGTGCTGAAGTGGAAGAAAGCATGGAACCATGCATCGGGCTTCCGCACACCAGGACTTGTTCCTGGTCCATAGTGGTTCTGGAGGAATGGGCAAATTGAACTGAAAAGGAGCCTACTCTCTCCATGGGCCTCTGAAATCCCAGCAGGAGATTGACCACCAAGGACACTGAAGTTTTCAGGGATAGCTGCTTAGAGAAGTGGTAGGGGCAATAAGCCAGATGATGTGGAGTCCAGAGGGTTTGGTGTGGGAGCATCTCTAGTGGAGCGCAGCCAGGGATGGCCATCTCCCTAGGCTCAACTTGCTTTCATAGGAGACTTTAGCCCTAGAGGAAATGTTGGTTCTGATCTCTGCAGGGGGATCTTGCCAATCAGATGGGACTGCTCCAACCTGAGCACCCCTTGGACTGTTAGCCTCTCCCAGAGCCCTGCCCTGGCCACTTCTGGTTGCAGGGCAGTCTTGGGTGCCCTGGGAGCATAGCTTCTGCACTGGTGGACCATGCCTGATCAGCAGAGAGTTCTAGTGGTGCGCCCCTATGGCTACACACCAGTCTGCTTGCTCCTTCCTCATATTGTAGCTTCTCAAGGGCCCATGGCAACTCCACATATCACTTTGTTGGTGTCTGTCTGCATTGATGGGTTTTGCTTTCCTTGCACCATCCATGTGTGGGAGTGCAGTCTGCCTCCCCTTCAGCCCTGCCAACCACCATTGCAGATGGAGCCTTTGTGTACACTGAGTCAGACAACCCTGCCCCTACCAGTGCTCCACCCTTGTGCCAATACTGTGCAGAAAACCGTGGATCCTCCCCTGCCCTGAGCAATTACTCCTGTTTGTGGGGCACAGAAAAGGCATCCAGACCTGTGCCTGCCAGTATCTCCCTACCATCTCCAGCCAACACCACCTCCAGAGTGACCTGGCAAACAGTCAGCAGTAGGCCCACCACCCATACGTAGCTGTGCTGCCATCACTACTGTGATGAATGCTGGCAAGGAAGCAGGCATCCCAGCCCCTGCCAGCACTCTGCCACAACTGCTCCACCTCGGCACCCCCACTGCAACAGATTCCTAACCTCCAGGAGCCAGAGGACAAAGTTGGGGCCCAATACAAGTCCCTTTGTGTTAGTGCAGCCACTCCAGGATTTGGGAGCTGAGTATTGGCCACCTAAAATCCTCCAGAATTGAAGCCTGTCAGCTGAATTCACTTTACACTACAATCAAACCCTCAAGGTCATCAGGTAGGAAAAAGGAAAAAAAAATTCAAAGGTCAGCAACCTCAAAGATTGAAGGTAGATAAACCCACAAAAATGAGAAATAATCAGTGGAAGAACTGCCCCCCATCCAAAAGAAAAAAAACTCAAGAAGCCAGAGTGCCTTCTTTCCTCCAAACAACTTACAAACCTCTCCAGCAGGAGTTGTGAACTGGACTGAGATGGTTGAAATGACAGAAATAGAATTTGGAATATCGATAGAAATGAAGATTATTGAGCTACAGTACAGTGACAATTCAAAGAAGCTAAAAATTATGATAAAACAATGCAGGAGCTGACATACAAAATAATCACTATAGAAAAGAACGTTACTGACCAGATAGAGCTAAAAAACACACTATAAGAATTTCATAATGCAATCATAAGTATTTAATAGCAGGATAGACCAAGAGGAGGAGCTAATCTCAGAGTCTGAAGACTAGCTTTTTAAAATAGGAAAGTCAGACAAGAATAGAGAAAAAAGAATGAAAAGGAATAAACAAAGCCTCCAAGAAATATGGGATTATGTAAAGAGACCACATTTATGATGCATTAGTGTCCCTGAAACAGATGGGGAGAATGGAAGCAACTTGGAAAACATATCAGGATATCATCCATGAGAGCTTCCCCAACCTAGCTATAAAGACCAACATTCAAATTTAGCAAATGCAGAAAACCCCAGTAAGATACTTCACAAGATGATCATCCCCAAGACACAAAATTCTCAGAATCTCCAAGGTCAAAATGAAGGAAAAAATGTTAAAGGCAGAGAGAAAGGCCAGATCACCTACAAAAGGAGGTCCATCTGACTAACAGTGGACCTCTGAGTGGAAACCCTCCAAAAAAAAAAAAAAAAAAAAAAAAAAAAAAAAAAAAAAAAAAAAAAAAAAAAAAGTTAAAGGTAGTAAAGGAAAAGGCCAGGTCATGTACAGAGGGAAGCTCATCAGACAACAGCTTTGTTTATTCCTTTTCATTCTTTTTCCTCTATTCTTGTCTGACTTTCCTATTTTAAAAAGCCAGTCTTCAGACTCTGAGATTAGCTCCTCCTCTTGGTCTATCCTGCTATTAAATACTTACGATTGCATTATGAAATTCTTGTAGTTGTATTTATAGCAGAAACCCTATAAATAAATAAATAAATAAATAAATCCATTAAAGAGTAAGTAAAGGATCTGAACAGACATTGCTTAAAAGAAGATATACAAATAGCCATTATAAATAATAAATAAGATAGACAATATGGTCATCTCAATATATACATGAAAATATTTGATCACATTTGTTACTTATTCATTACAAATAAAAATCTCATAAAATTAAGAACAAAATACATTCTCCTCAATCTTGTAAACGGCATCTATAAAACATCTACATTATATTTAATAGTGAAATATTGGAAGATTTTCAGGTGAAATCAAAGACTGAACACAACTTCTATTCAACACTGTAATAGAAGTCCCAGCCATTTACTTGAGTAAAATAAGAAAGAAAATCAGGTAAAGTCAAAGAGAAATGAAGATACTCTTATTTTCAATTGTAATGGTTATTTATGTAGACAATCCCAAGGAATCTATAGCTAAACTATTAGATTTAATTAATGGATTTAGGAATATTTGTGATATAAAGTCAATGTCCAGAAATCAATGGTATTTCTATATCTTAGTAAACAATTATTTAAGATGAAGCTTATTTTTTAATTATAAAAATTAGTTGTAATGTAAAAATTATAATTACCAAGGACATAGAAATAATTTAATGAAAGACCTACAAGAACACAGAAGACCTGAAAACATTACTGAGAGAAACTAAAGAAGTCCTAAATTCATGGAACAGTATATTGTGTTCATGAATAAAGTTGTTAAATATTACAATATATCATTTATTGCTAAATTGATCTATAGATATAATGCAATCTCAGTGAAAATTCCAGTCATTATTTTAGAGGAAATATAAAGCTGATTCTAAAATTTATATCAAAAAGCAAATAATAATAGACAAAGTAACTTTGAAGAACAAAGTTAGAAAACTTAAATTACTAGATATCTGGTCTCATTAGAATATAATAATCAAGTGTATGGTACTGGCACAAGGGTAGACAAATAAGTCAATGGAACAGAATGTGTAATTCAGCAACAGATCCACACGTTTGGTCACCTGATTAGAATCCAAATATTACTGCAACTGATGGTCTAATCTATAATAGTGCTAGAACAACAGGATATTCCTATGGTGAAATGAAGAACATTGATCCTTACTCATACCAGCCATAAAAATAAAATTCAGGTGGAATTGAAGAAAATAAAAACAATAAAACTTCTAGAAGATAATATGAGACAGAGAATATCTTTATGAGCAATACACAGGCAAAGATTTGTTAAACAAAGATTTGATAAGCAGAAAACAAACAGCAATAACCATAAAAGAAAAGCTTAATGAATTTGATTTTATTAAAATTAGAAATTCTTGTTTATTAAAAGTTACTATGAAGAGAATGAAAGATGAAACACAGAGAAGAATACATTTATAACATATTATATCTAATAGAGGACTTGTACAGATTAATTAAGCCTAACAAATTAATTTTTAAAAGGTAGGATAATCTGTCTGGGTGTGATGGCTCACACCTGCAGTAGCACTTTGGGAGGCTGAGGCGGGTGGATCACAAGGTCAGTAGTTCGAGACCAGCCTGGCCAACATGCTGAAACCCCATCTCCACTAATTACAAAAGTTAGCCAGGAGTGGTGGTGGGTGCCTGTAGTCCCAGCTATTCAGGAGGCTGAGGCAGGAGATTGGCTTGAACCCGGGAGACAGAGGTTGCAGTGAGCTGAGATTGCACCACTGCACTCCAGCCTGGACGACAGAGTGAGACTCTGTCTCAAAAAAACAAAAACAACAACAACAACAAAAGTAGAATAATCTAATTAATACATAGCAAAAGACTTGTACCAGAATTTCTCAAAGGAATTTATCCAGATGGCCAATAAATATTTAAAATAATAGATAACTTTCAAATCAACAGGAAAATATGTTAAAACATGATAAGATACTACATGTCTCCCAGAATGGCTAACACTAAAAATCTGACAATGCCAAGAGTTGATGAGAATGTAGAACAACCAAAACTTTTATCTACTGCTGGTAGGAAATCAGATTTGCAAAATCATTTTGGAAAAGTGACAGCACACATAATCTTTAACTCTGGCAAATCCACTCCTGGGTTTATTCCCAAAATAATGCTTACACAGTATATGATCACTGGAAGACATGTATTGGAATGCTCAGAGCAGTTCTATTTGTAACAGCAGCAGCAATTGAAATGCACATCAATAGAATAGATTAGTAAGTTTTAATACATTCTGCAAGGGAGCTAAGCAATAGGGGAAATTACTGTGGTACCATGGGTGAACTTCACAAAGATACTATTGAGTGAAAAAAGCAGACACCTAAGAGTCCATGCACATGCAGTTTGAATGATTCAGTTAAAGTTCAGAAATAGTCATAATTAATTTTTGGTGACAGAAATTGAAGCAGTTACCTTTGAGGTGGGAATTACTAGGATGCAGCACAGAAAAAGATTTCTGGGATGCTGGTGATACTTCATACCTTGATCTGGGTGGTAGTGGGATGAGTGTGTTTTCGTCTAAATATTCTTTGAGCTACATACTTAAAATTTGCATACTCTCCTGTATGTGTTACACTTAAAATAAAGCAAAACTTAAAAAAATAAGCAAGGCTAAACTTTCTGATATTTTGTGTTAGCCACATTTGAAGGGATAGTCTTAAACTATTCTTATTGTAATGAGAATGTTTTAGCATTTCTATAGATAAGCAAATGGGTTTGGCTAATATATAGTTTTAGAATTTGTGCCACATATTAAGATACTGCTAAACCTATTCCATCAGACTATCAGAAAAATAAGTGCATTTAGTGCAATAATCACAATTCAACTCTACAATGATGTTTTTTGTTGGCTGCAGTTTAGTGGCTGACCATCAATTTACCTTGGTGTCATGGTGTGCACCTGTCCCTGCATCTGAGCCCTGTGTCACACTGACCCAGCGGACCAGATGTCTTTACTCTTGCATAAGCTGTGCTCACTAGCTGAACACCTGCTACTGTTATTTTGTTCAGGGAAGTTGACTATCTAAATAATTAATTATGTAATTGTCATTTGTAAATACTGTTTTCTATAGAAAGTAACAGGAAGCAGTGAAATGGGAAGGGAACTGAGTTTTGGTTGACTTTAAGAGGGAAAAAACTCCCAAAGCACGTTTTGTTCTTGGAGCAGAAATAATCGTTTACCCACAGTCTGCCTGTTTATCCCTCACAGCTCTTCATTCTAGAATCCCAGTCTCAGAGTCGATTGATTTTGTTAGAAGTCTCTTCCTATCAGATTAGTCTCCTTGATTTAACCAGACTTAACCCTGAAATTCTGCTCCAATATTGCAAGAGAGACAAGACATGATGAGTCAAGAAAAGCAGGGTCAGGGGAATGTGAGCTTTGTCCCTTTCACACTCCGTTGTAAGAAAAGTATATGTATTGAGGGATAAAATCTCTAAAACTATGTTTTGCTGCTCCTTTAGTGTGGATCAATTTAGTAACTACTGTACATAATGCATTTGATACTGAGACTTCCTTATATTACTTTGCCCAAAGGTTATTTTTAATTAAAAAATTCTAAGCTTTTTGTTTTACTAAATATGTATGCATTTTCTTAGATGCATATCGAAATAACATGTAATGGAAAATATTACAAAATAGTCATCCAAATAAAAAAAATTGAGAATAAATAAAATACTATTCATAGTGCTTTTCCTGTTTCCACCTAGCCTTCAGAAAGATACATACTGCAGTTGCACAGAAAAATTATTTTCTCAGCTATAATACTGTGGTCAAATAACTCCCCTCACAAGCTATATCCCACTGCCTTCCTTTGTCAATGAAATTGAATTGAACTGCGGGATAAATATTTGTCTCTCTAAGGCTAAACCTGTTATGAACTCTTTTTCACCAAGAAGGCTATCAATAGAGTGTTGGCTGAGTTGTGCTTCCTTCTGTTCTTTTAAATGTAATGGGACACATAAAATGGAGGAAGTTTAAGCAGAGTTTTAATGCACAGAGGCAACCATTAAAATAAACCCCTCCTCCTTTTCTTCTGAGGGCTAATTTCAGTATTATCAATTATGGAGTAAAAATGGAGTTCATGAGTACATTCCATTCTCATAGACAAATGAAGTTGCATTTCTACATATCTGTGATGTGACTAAATTTCAAACCTATGCTTGGTTAAAAAAAATAGGTTGTAGAAAAAAAGGGAAAATATGGCCAATTTTTAAAATAAAAAATGTTAAGCTAATAATAGCAATATCATTTTACATCTAGGGATAAGTAACTTGCTGGAGGTCACATAACTTATAGATGATGGAGCTGGGCTGCAAATCTAGGAAGATGGGTACCTTGGTAGTTACTCAGGACCTCCACATCCTACTGCTTCTGTAAGAGTAAAAGATGAAAGATAAGAAATAATAGGATCGGGGGATTCTGCCAAATGGCTGAATAGGAACAGCTCCCAGCAAGACAGACACAGAAGATGACTGATCTCTGCTTTTCCAACCGAGGTACTAGGTTCCTTTCAATGGGACTGGTTGGACAGTGGGTATAGCCCAAGGAGGGCAAACTGTGGCAGGGTGGGGCATGCCTCACCTGGGAAGTGCAACTGACCAGAGGATCAGGGATTTCCCCCTACTCCAGCACTCTGGTTCAGATACTGCACTTCTCCCATGTCCTCTGCAAACCACAGACCAGGAGATCCCCACTGGGCTGAAAAGTGCTGCGAGTTACCAACACAGATCTGAGCGGCAGCTCCAGCAGATGCCACAAGTTGTCAGCACAGATCTGGGTGAATGTTTTGACTAGCACTGAGAGTGCCTGTGGGATGGAGCTACCCACCCCAGAAAGAGGGGGAGCTGAAAGCAGGGAGACAGGTAATATGGCTGGGTGGGTCCTGCCCCCCAAAAGAGCAACAAACTGAAGCCCTCTCACTTGAGAGCTTCACAGCCAGCACATCAGTTTGAGCTCAACCCAGGACCATTGAGCTCGGTAGGGAGAAGGGCATCCACCATTGCTGAGGCAGGTCTAAGCCTACCTGTGTAAACAAAAGCCAGAGGAAGCTTACACAGCAGGTGGGCTGAGTCTGTGACAGCCCAGCAGCATCTCTGCAGGGAGACAAGGGACAGACTGCCCCCTCAGGTGGCTCCCTGACCCCTGTATAACCAAAAAAATGCCTCATACAGGAGAGCTCTGGCTGTCACCTGGCGGGTACCCTTCTGAGATGAAGCTATCAGAGGAAAGATCAAGCAGCAATACTTGCTGTTCTGCAACCTCCACAGGTGATTCCCAGGCAAGCAAGGTCTAGAGTGGACCTCCAGCAGTCCTATAGCAGAGGGACCTGACTGTTGGAGGGAAAACTAAAAAACAAAAAGAAATAGCTTTGACATCAACAGAAAGGGCATCCACTCAGAGACCCAATCCCAAACCACCAACTTCAATGATCAAAGATAGATATATCCACGAAGATGGGAAGAAACCAGTGCAAAAAGGATGAAATCGTCAAAGACAAGAATGTCTCTCCTCCTCCAAGAGATCACAACTCCTTACCAACAAGGGAGCAAAACGGGATGGAGAATGAGTTTGGCAAATTAACAGAAGCAGGCTTCAGAAGGTGGGTGATAACAAACTTCTCTGAACTAAAGGAACATGTTCTAACCCAAAGCAAAGAAACTAAAAACCTTGAAAAAAGGTTAGATGAAATGCTAACTAGAATAACCAGCTTAGAGAAGAACATAAACGACTTGATGGAGCTGAAAAACACAGCACAAGAACTTCATGAAGCATACACAAGTTTCAATAGGTGAATCGATCAAGCAGAAGAAAGGGTATCAGAGATTGAAGATCAATTCAATGAAATAAAACAAGAAAGATTACAGAAAAAAGAGTGAAATGAAATAAACAAAGCCTCCAAGAAATATGGGCTTATGTGAAAAGATCTAATCTACACCTGATTGGTGTACCTGAATGTGATGGGGAGAATTAATCCAAACTGGAAAACACTCTTCATGATACTATCCAGGAGAACTTCCCCAACCTAGCAAGGCAGGCCAACATTCAAATCCAGGAAATATAGAGAACACCACAAAGATATTCCTCAAGAAGAGCAACCCCAAGGCACATAATCATCAGATTTACCGGGGTTGAAATGAAGGAAAAAATGCTAAGGGCAGCGAGAAAGAAAGGTCGGGTCACCCACAAAGGGAAGCCCATCAGACTCAGCAGATTTCTCAGTAGAAACCCTACAAGCCAGAAGAGAGTGGGGGCCAATATTCAACATCCTTAAAGAAAAGAACTTTCAACACAGAATTTCATGTCCTGCCAAGCTAAACTTCATAAGTGAAGGAGAAATAAAATCCTTTACTGACAAGTAGCTACTGAGAGACTTCCTTACCACCAGACCTGCCTTTCAAGAGCTTCTAAAGGAAGGACTAAACATGGAAAGGAACAACCAGTACCAGCCACTGCAAAAATGTACCAAATGGTAAAGACTAATGATGCAATGAAGAAACTGCATCAACAAACGGGCAAAACAACCAGCCAGTAACAAAATGGCAGGATCAAATTCACATATAACAATATTAATGTTAAATGTAAATGGCCTAAATGCCTCAGTCAAAAGACACAGACTGGCAAACTGGATAAAAGGTAAGACAGACCATGAGGTCAGGAGTTTGAGACCAGCCTGGCCAACATGGTGAAACCCCGTCTCTACTAAAAATACAAAAATTAGCCAAGCTTGGTGGCAGGCACCTGTAATCCCAGTTCCTCAAGAGGCTGAGGCAGGAGAATCGCTTGAACCCGGGAGGTGCAGGTTGCAATGAGCCTGCACTCTATCCTGGGCAACAGAGTTTCTCAAAAAAGAAAACAAAACAAAAAACCTGAAATCCAAGTGATTTTTATCTTGAGATTAAGTTAAATGACTGAACAACAAAAATGATATCCAGTCCACATCCTTGTCTGCATGACTTTAAATAAACAGTCATTATTAGAGTCCTGCAAAGCTTCTACTGAAAGAGTAGATTTTATTTTAGTTAGATGACTTTTCAAAGTGTCAAGCAAATATGAAATCAAAATAGATACAGGTGATTCTAAATCAGACGCTCCATCTATACACAATGGAACCAAAGAAGAGTAAGACAGACTGGAAATGTTTTCTTAAAACAAGAACATTTCACTCTCAGTATAAAGATTTGAACCTCCCCCAAAATAAAAGTATCTAAAATATTTATTTAAAATCATAAGACAAGAGATAAGATTATTTAAAGATGAAAGAGCTAAAGGATAATGTTTCTATTGCCATGACACTATTTCCTCAACATTCCATTTATAAGCAAAGAATCAGAATTTGTAGCTGAAGCTTAAAATATGTTGTATAAAATATCTAGCATTTTAATGCACGCATGCTGCTGCATTTGTCTTTTAAGATTGCATTTTAAAAAATAGTTGAAATAATGTTTCATCTTAAAATGCTTAACTTTTACATGATTTTTATTTTATATATTTAGGTTGTAGTTTTCAATGATTCTTTGTTCCATTTTTATCATCTAATGGTTTTATTAGAATTAGAAAATGTGTTTAAGATTAATGTCTACATTAATTTACATTTTTATTTAAGTAAGTTTTTTTTCTGTTTAAAATCTATTATATTTTTAATTTCATTGGTTTTTAAAAATATGAATTCTGAGTAATTTTTAAAATGATATACTGGCATTAGTATGGTATTTCAAAATTATAGTGAATAAATACTGAAATGCTAGTTTGTTATTTTGCAGCAGTAATCCAATCTGAGAAATTGAAGAGACTAGCATTAAAATGACTAATCATGAGTTTTCATCTTGGCTTGGCATTAATTAGAGCCAAAGACATCTAATAAACTGAGGGTAAAGAGAGGGGCATTGAAGCTGGAATCTAGTTAAAACAGGCTATAATTCTCTCAGCTGCTGTATCAGCCAAGGGCCAGTTGGAGGAATAAGAATCACTCTGGCAATTTTAAGTGAAAAGTGGCTTACTACAGAAAATTAGATGCTTAAATAAATCACTGCAAAGGTTGAAAGGAATGTGCACTAGGTTAGGTCCCTAGGAATGACTTCTAGAATGAAATGGCTAAGCTGACATGTCAACAAAGCAGCCACCTTCTATTACAGCTAGAAAGTGGGAGATTATCATGCTCGGTGCTCATAATTCCAACTACTAGGGAGGCTGAAGTGGAAGAATCGCTTGAACCTGGGAGGCAGAGGTTGTAATGAGCTGAGATTGTGCCATTGCCCTCCAGCCTGGGAGACAGAGCAAGACTATGTCTCAAAATAAATAAAAAGCAAGCAAGGAAAGGAGGGAAGGAGGGAAGGAGGGAAGGAAGGAAGGAAGGAAGGAAGGAAGGAAGGAAGGAAGGAAGGAGAAAGAGAGAAAGGAAAAAAAGAAAGAAAGAAAAAGAAGGAAAGAGAAAGAAGTAAAGTGGAAAGAAAGGAAGGAAGGAAAAAGGAAGGAAAGAAAGGAAGACGAGGGATCAGGAGGGCTGCTAGAATTCATGAGTTCGAGAGCAATCTGCTGTAGTTGAATGCAGGATCAGGAGGCTCCTACCTTTCCTGCTCCAGCTGCCTCTTGACACCAACAAAGTTGGCACCTGGATGCCAGAAGACTGATTTGATTCCAGCTGCCACCAACACTACTGCAACTGCTTTTCAGTACCCACGAAGCTAGTGACTGAACATTGATATGCCACTGCAGAAAAACCTGTGTCTCCATATTTTTGCCTGCCAGAAGCAACTTCCAAAAGCACCAGGATTGCAACTTCTCTCTTACTTCTGCATCCAAATCTTACATGAATGGATCTAACTGGCAAAACCAAAATCACATCCAAAACTCAGTTGTGAGTGTGTGAGGTACCGACTCTGGTTTTCAGCATCTAAAGTTCAAGAAGGTACAACTAGCAAGAAATATAGTTGGGCAAACCAGTCCACCATATCCGCCACAGCTGGCTGATAAAACTATAGCCTAAGGAGACCATATTAATATTTGCTGTCATGACATAATAGAAAATTACCCAAAGGGGACCATGTCTACTTACATAAAAATATCTAAAGTAATCAAACTCATTGAAACAGAAAGTAGGTGATTGTCAGAGGGGATGGAGGGAGGAGGAAATGAAGAGTTGTTCAATGAATATAGAATGTCAGCCATGGCAGATGCAAAGTTCTATAGAAATGTTATATGACAACATGCATATAGTTAATAATACTATAATGTACACTTAAAGCTGTTAAGAGGGCTAATTTATGCTATGTATTTTTCTTTATCACAAAAAATAAAGAAAAAAAGGACCATGTAGTTCAGGGACTTTGCAGTTGCCTGAAAATTCTGGTTATGATAATCACTATTTACGATGATTTATACTTGAAATGACGCATGGCACCTATTCTCACTTTAGATTCAAATGTCAAGTGTTCGGACTTAGTTTGAGGTCACTTTTTCTGTTATTGTTAGGGATAAAAAAATCACATCAAAGCAAAATCTTCCTACAAAGGCAATTTTTGATTATTTCATAATTAAAAAAATAATTAACTGGCCTTAAAGTTAAAATATAACTTCTTTCTGAGAAGCTCTGGAAACTAATTCTGAGTGCTGGTATCATAAATATTTTCCTTGGCAATTCTGCTTATATGGAATTTAAAAGGTATGAGATGGTATTTCCAAATTAATCAGCAAAATAGAACAGATATAATACAGAACCTTTTAATTATTCACAAAATCACTAATTGTGACATTTTCACTATTGTGAAACTTGTCATTCTTTTTTGTTTTTGTATCTAAAGAATGTCTGATAATTTAAATTACACAACAATTGGAGAATAGATACAGCAGGAGGGCCAGCTTTGATCTTGGACTTACTTATTTTATGTGTAAAAGGACCTAAGGCAGAAAATTAAATCCCTTCTGGAAATTTTTAGTGGCTGTAATTCTTATAATCTCAAACAGCCAAATCCTCATAAACTTCATTTTAAGAATTGTTTTAGACATGGATGAACCTGGAAACCATCATTCTCAGCAAACTGACAGAGGAGCAGAAGATCAAACACCGCATGTTCTCACTCAT
>NW_016107726.1:935406-952785 GCF_001604975.1 Cebus imitator | reverse complement strand
CTATGCAACAATTTTGCATGTTCTTCACATGTACCCCCAAACCTAAAATACAATAAAATAAATAAATGGGAAAAAAAAAAAAAGAATTGTTTTAGTATTTAATGGATTTTGTTGTTGTTGTTTATAGACTTGTAGGTTAATTGATTTTTGGAGAGAAAATAAGGGTATAAACTTTTAGTTATTTTATTATTGTGAAGTCAAAGAAGTGAATTAACCCAGTGTTCAAGAGTTCTGTGTATCATAAAGCCTACATAAATTTTTAGGAGTATTTATTTTTAATTTGTGAATTATATTTTATTTGTAATTTCCAGATTAGATTTTTTCTAAAGTATTATTTTCAATTTTCAAATATGGCACCAGTATCTTTGGGAAACTCAAAAATGGAAATTACATGGTCCAATGCATATATTGAGAAGTAATACCTTCCTTAATCAAAGAATATTAAATTATATTACATTGTTTTATTCAGTCTAAGCTTCTGCTTTTTCCAGGGATATGGTTAATAGCTTTTAAAGAGGAAGTTTATCCTCCTACCCCTCTCTGGGATGGAAGTTCTTAGCATATTACAAAAAAGAAACAATTTCCCAACTGTTCTCTGACTTCACCCCCTCAAAGTTTCGGTTTTTAAACAAAAGGCATTTTAGTACACAGATATAGATTCTGCAGATGTTTCTTATCTCCATAACTGACTGCAAAGGTCAAGTTTAGGATGATCTCTTTAAACTCACTGGAGTCCCTCATCCTCATGTCTGTTTTATTCTTCTTTACAAATAATTTGACAATTCCCAGAGCTAAACCAGACGATACAAAGACTCTGTCTAAATCATAGGCAAACTCTTGGAAGGAAAATGAAAATTTCAGTCCATTATATGATATCCAGATATCTGGATGTTTGATATGGGGCAGACAACACATCTGGATGATGCTGTCTGTGCCAAGACCGTGGGTGGCAGCAGAGGTAGAGAGAAAGAGAAGAACCAGGACTATGAGAATGGAGAGGAAACCAGGAAAGGAGGAATAGGGAGAGAGAACAGGCCAGACCACACACAGGAAGTTCCTGAAATACTGAGGTCAAGGAAGAGAGGTAGAGCTTGCAAAGGGGCTGAAGGTCAAAGCAAAGCCAGATTATTTTTAGGCTAATGTTAGGTTTTCACTTTGTTGAAATGAAGGATAGATTCCTCTAATGTTATCAAGAATGCACCAAGGATTTTCAAACCTTTTTTAACAAATGAAAAGTCAAGAAACTAGTTGGATCGGTTTGTTTCTAGATCACTTAAGTTTCTTCGTATTTTCCTGACTGTAGGCTCAAAGATCAGCCTTTTGCTCAGTGTAAACTCTGTCACAGGATTAAGTGGTTTAAAGGCATCCAGGTTCCACAGAAAGTGACAGTCACACTAGTAGAGATCAAATCTTTGTTTTCAAATTAAAAGTCTCTTTGGAGGAGTGGTAAATTAAGTCAATAATGATATAGATTATTAGGGTAATGCTAGCCTCATGAAATGAATTTGGAAATCTCTTTGCTTCTATTTTCTGGAAGAGATTGTAGAAAGTTAGTGTCATTTCTTTCTTAAATGTTTGGTAGAATTTATCTGTGACAACATCCAGGCCTGATGCTCTTTTTTTTTTTGAAGGATAGTAATTATTGATTCAATTTCTTTAATAAATACAGGCAGATTAAGATGATCTAGTCTTCCTTTAGTTTTGGTAGTTTGTATCTTTCAAGGAATTAGTCCATTTCATCTAAGTTATCAAATATTCTTTTATCATTTTAATGTCCATAGAATCAGTAGTAATGAACATTCTTTAATTTCTTATATTGGTAATTTGTGTCTTCTCCCTTTTTTTCTTGGTTAGTTTGCTGAGAGATTTAACCTTTTTATTGATTTTTTTTCAGTGAACCAGCTTTTGGTTTTATTGATTTTTCTCTCTTGTTTTCCTGTTTTTAATTTTATTGATTTCTGCTCTTATTTTTTTTCTACTGCTTTAAGATTAAATTATTCTTCTTTTTCTGGTTTCCTAAGGTGGAAACTTGTCTCACTTTTAGATCTTTTTTTCTAATGTATGTATCCAATGTTATCAAGTTCCCCCTAAGCACTGCTTTTACTACATGCCCCAAATTTTGGTAAATTGTATTTTCATTTTTATTTGATTGAAGTACTTTTAAATTTCTCTAGAGACATTTTCTTTGACCCTCCCAAATGTAACTTTGACATTTAATACTCCTAATCTTTCTTTCTTTGTAACCTTCAAATATACCATACAATTTCCTATTATGCATTATTTGTTGTTTCTCTCTTTCTGTTAATACAGAAATTCCAAAAAGACAAAGTCAGGAAGCATTGTTAGCTTTGTTTAATGATGTAGAACAAATACTTAGAACTGTGCCGGATACATGGTAGGCACTTAATAAGTATTTGTGTTGAAATAATAGAAATGTTATAAAAAGTTTGACATATAGAATAGGAGAGGGGAAGAGATGGAGTCTTTGAATCATGATTTTATAACTTTGAATATTGGACTTTTTATTTTTAAAAATTGCTTTTCAAATTCTGTGTAGATTTTTAAAAATTTAACTGCATATGATGTCTGAGTGAAGATTTTGTGTCCATTTGATCTCATCGAATCAGAACAGGACATGTTTTTAATATAGTACTCTAGACAAAATTAACATCTCTTGAGTATAACTGATTAAAAATTCTAGCAACCCTGTCAATTATAAAATTAATGGCTCTGTGAATCACAGCACATACGTTACATTTTTTATGTCTGTAAAGAAAGGAAAATGTCTATAATGTGATTTATCAGGTTAGTATTCATCTTAGGGTACACAGAAGTGATATGAATTTTCTTGATGTGGTGGGTAGCCAACAAATTAGGATATGGGAAGACTGACATTTAATGGCCAGAATTTAAAGCACAGGTGTATGTTTTACAGAAGTTAATCTATAGCACTTATTTTGCTTCCTTTCCCTCTCACAAAACACCATGTTAGAGGATACCCCCAAAAATATTATTTATTTAAGATGACCATCAAAGGCATTGCACTGATGCTATTTGATAGAGTATGCTGGCTATATATAGACATACATGTAAGTTGAAATTTAATTACTTGAAATATAACAGAAAATCCTACACTTTCATACAACTTGGTAAACTCTGTTCTTTTCACTTCTATCCTTCCTTGCTCCAGGCCAATAGGACTGCCAGAAATTTGAAGATGGGCACCTACATAGCATGGCCATCATGGATGTGGTGAGGGGAAAGAAGTGAGCTAACATAGGTTAATAGCACTCTTGTTTTAGCTGTCATTTCTCTCTTTTTGAACAGCTTTATTTTCAAAGGCATTCCCTGCAAGTAGGTGTGGGGGATGATGTGGAAGCCTGTGAACTGCCTAATTGTATTCCCAAGACTCCACTGTAAGCTAGATTCTAGTTGGGTCCTGCAATGGGAGTCATTCGTGGAAAACTGGATGCTAGGAAGAAGGGAACATGCCGTGGTTGTTTTTTCTGCTTGTGCTGATGCTGAGGCACCAGCTGTGTAGCCCTGAGAGTGTGGCTTCTGAGCCATACTATAGGCCCCTGGATTCCTATTCAGAAGTGGTTGTGCAGTTTTAACTGCAGCAGCAGAACGTCAGTACCTTTGGCATTCATGCCAGATTCTGGTTCAGAAGCAAAGTGATATCCCCATTTTAAAGTAATCTCTTTTTCCTTTTGGTCTTTCAGCCCCTTAAGTGCCTTTATAAGCAATTCCCTTCATTCAGTCTCTTTTGTTCAAAAATCTAAAGCGAGTTCTATTTTCCTCACTAGACTAGATAAAAACACCTGGTACCAACAGTGAGCCTAGGAAACAAACCCCCAAAATTAGAAACCTGGGATTTGTTATTAACCAGATTGTGCTTGAAAATTAAACAACTTCAATGACGAAACAAAATGAGATACTCAGAATCTGAGTCTTCTAGTGGCCTGGGATAAATAGTCTCTTAAAAACAAGACTTCAGGAGAACAGTTGTCAGAAGAGTGAGTCTTGCAAAGATTGTGAGGTTTGTTGACTGCTTCTCACTTTACACTGTAATATAGCAACGTTAAGGAATTTGCCCAAATGTATGCGTAGAACCTAGTGAGAGACTCCATGAGGAAACACCAGTCTGAAGTTGGCTCTCTTAGAGTCTTATGCAGAGTTGGAAGCCACAGTGTAGCATATTCTTTGTGGCCAGTAATATATAGGAAGTGGGGAGGGAGCTGCTGGTGATATTGCAGTAGTTTTTGTCCAAGTATGCTAGTTACAGGGTGCTCTTCAAGACTTTGTTACTAGCCCTTTTAAAAACAAGGTAATTAAGCTTAAGTGAGGTCATAAAGGTGGGACCCTCATCCTATAGGATTAATATTCTTACAAGAAGAAGAGACGGCCAGGCGCGGTAGCTTATGCCTATAATCCCAGCACTTTGGGAGGCTGAGGTGGGTGGATCATCTGAGGTCAGGAGTTTGAGACCAGCCTAGCCAACATGGTGAAACCTCCTCTCTACTAACAAAACAAAACAAAACAAAAAAAATTAGGTGGGCAGGGTGACATGCACCTGTAATCCCAGCTACTTGGGAATCTGAGGCATGAGAATGGCTTGAACCCAGGAGGCAGAGGTTGCAGTGAGCTGAGATCAAGCCCTGCACTCCATCTCGGGTGACAGAGCAAGGCTCCATATTAAAAAAAAAAAAAAAGAAAGAAAAAGAAACAAAAGGAGCCTTCCAGAGTAACAACTAGGTATTTTTATTTTACCATGCCACGAGTAAATCTAAAACATTATTCCCTGGAGTTAGCCACATTGCTATACTATTACCTCTAGACTCTGCTAAATTTGGGTTGATAAGAGCAGCCTCCTTCCAATATAGGTTTTATTTTCTGAAGTGTGTTGTTCCAAGACTCTGAGGGATGGAGAACACTAGAACCGATCGTCAACTCCTTACATTAAGTTATGTAATCTAGGCATAAATATAGGAAAATGTATCAAGAAGGGGGGTCAGACGATATTTCAGATTCTCCTTTTCCTTTTCTCACAGTCCAATAAGTAGTGCCAATTAAGTTTATGATTGTTATAATTATACTGTTGATGCTAAACACATATTACTAACTTACTGACTCAAGGGTCAGTTAGCTCTGGAAAATTTCCAGTATGCTACTGAGCTCTTTCTCTCTCTCTCTTTTTTTTTTTTTTTTGGCCTACAAAAACGTTGAGTAGTTAGACCTACACAAATTATGCTGTATAGAAATCTGTTTCATCTACACTAAGGACTGCCTGGCACTAGTTATAACACTGGTATTTAGAAAGCTCAGGCAACTCTATCATATAAAATATCTTCACATGAAAAGCCCGGGAAATTGGTTGGCAACATAGATTCCTCCTCATTCTCTACTGAGACCAGGAAGAGCAATATTTTCTTGAGTTCACAAAGTTTGTGGCAGAATCCAGCATAAACTCAAATTCTCTAAGACCATACTCCAGGGTGCCTCCTTTATAAAGAGCCAAAAGAATAAACAGGATACATATTTATCGACTATAACTCTTCCAAACTGTTAAGAGCATATCAAAATAGTCATAGTATGAGTATCTTTATTTCCCCAAAATTTTCAATAAATATTCTTTAGTTATAACATTATTTTCAAAATAAACAACTAAAAAAAGCTTTTATAGCAAAAGGTATTCTCAAAGTAACAGAACTTAGGACATTTTCTGGTCTGTCCAGTGGTTCCTGACCATTCTCTGGGAATGTTCCAGGAGATGAACAAGCTTATTGTCTTGAGATAAAATATCATGTTCTTTTCCAAAATTATAGAAAAATGAATTAATACAGAATATGATTTATTGTGTCTTTGATTTTTCCTAAATGCAGAAAAATGGGACTTGCTACCATTTGTCTCCTGTTAACAGAGGGTAAAAGGAATGACTAATAGGCAAAAATATTAAAGTAAAAACCTGAAAACGTGATTTCTCCAAATATTTTACGTATTATTGGTCCTATTTAGAGGTTCAGGATGCAAGCATATTTTCTGAGAATAAAGTTTTTTCCTACTTCAAACGATGTCCTTGGCTACATCGTTATTTCAAGATGTTCTGAGAAGAATGCCATCGTTTTCAGGGGCTAGGCTTCCTCAATATATTTGAAAGACACTGGTAAAGTAAATTTCAAATTCCTTGGCAGTTCCAGTCATTTATTTCCTCTTTGAAGGTTTCAAGAGCACTAATAAAATGTATTTGCTCTGATATTAATTTCACTTGTTCCCTAGAAATTCCTACAAGGCCTGCATCTTTCCCATTTTTACTATGGAAGCAGTAAAGTACTGGCTTTAGAGTCAGGTTGCCTGAGTTTAAAGTCACTTTCTAGCTCTGTGACTGTGGATACATTACTGAACAATATTGTACCTTATCTGCACAATGGGGCTGGTAATAGTCCCTGCACCATAGGTTTGTAAGGATTAAATGAGATAATCCGTGTTTGTTTCTTAGTAGAGGTTGGCATTCTTTACCACCGATATATGGGCACAGACATAAGATATAGTTGAACCCATTCACACAAATTTGAGGTTCTTTTTTAAATAAAAAAATTAAAAACTGGCACAGTGAAGCCAAATTGCCAAATACATATCCTGATGTTCTGAGTGTTATTGTACTTCAACCTGGTCAGCTGCTTCCCCACTAGCTATAGAGATTGTGAATTTAAGAAGATCTGTAATTCTTTTTAAGTCACCTAGCTTTGACTTCTTGCCTACACCTTTGTCTACACTAGCCAGGAAATAAGATCAAAATATTGTTGTCAATTTATTTGTGACTCTACATGCACAATATCCACCAGGCCTTCTCTACTCTCCCCTGTTTGCAGTTTCCTGTTTAGGTGAAGTCATTACATCATACTCACCACGGATTGCCAATGTAGGTAGGTCAAGACTTTCTCACTAAATGACCTGAATTCTGCTACCAGGATGTTGTTGCATTTCACGTGATGGCTAAATTAGCTGCTGATGTGCTTCAGCTTATAATTAACTGTAATATTTTAATTTTTTATGTTTTATCCTCAACAAATTGATTCTTTTCTCTGTTAGTTAAAACTGAAAAATCATAGGCTACTAAAATAAAGAATATCCTGTCAAACTGCCTGTTAAGGACTTTAAATTTTAGTTTTGCTCTGCTAACAAGTTGAAAGGCAAGGTGTAATTAGCACTAATAGCATACTTTTATAGTCCCATCTCTCCTCGCCCCCAGAGAAAAGTCGATGTATTTCATATTTGAATAATGAGTAACAAGTATGTAAGATGTGCGACTACATTTTGTGATCAGTGGCTTAACCTAGATTATCCTTTTTTAGCTTTTGGGTCCTGCTTCTGGGAAGACTTGGAGGCAGGCTAACTTTTGAAGCTGTTTTAAAAATGACCTTGTTTTTGTCTCCTCACTCAAGTTTCTCCTGGGAATATTTTGTTCTAGGACATTATGCTCAAGTCCAGGGTGGATACTCTGGGAAAAAAAAAAAAATCTTCAAATAGGAGATTTCAGTTTCTCGGAAAAAATAATAATCACTAAAGAGAAATGAATAAAGTAAAAATTTTACAAGGGAAAATATTATTTTCAATACTGTTAATATAGCAATGCTAAAGATCATTCCTTAGCCCACCTCTGTTCCCATCCCACTTCCTCAGTATTGAATCTATTAAGGAAGAATTCAGACCTGGTTGCTATTAAATTAGTGAACTCAGTTTCACCCCTTAACTGACTTCTGTGTGTTACTATTACAGAGTTGCTTTATATTCAAAATATCTCGTCAGCCTAGTAAAACTCTTGAGTGCATACCAATAACCATGAAGCGCAGTGTTAGGTGTGGCAAATGGAGACATAAAGATGAGTGACACAGATTCTTTTTTTGCCAGAAAAAGACAAGTGGCTACATAAAGAAACAATCACAGGTTACTGAAGTCCATGAAAATACAGATGTTTGGATAATATAGAAGGATAGAAAAATGTAGGAACTGGTTTGAGAGCCAGCAAAAGGTTAGATGGGGTAGCGGGGAATACTTTATAGAGGTGGTAGGAAACCCTAAAGGGGATTAGTAATGTTGAACAGGAGCTTTCTAGTAGAAGTAGTGAATGTGTTATAGGAAGAGAAAATAAAAGAGAACAGTATAAATTTCAAGGAGAGGGAACAGTAGGTACCTAAATGTTTGGAAAAGCACTGACTAATGAATGGTTGTCTCAAACTTTAGACAAATTTGTTTCTCCAGACAAACTATAAATGTCAGCTTACATTTAGGAACTTATAACAAGATAAACCCCCGTGGGTTGCAGAATTTTAGTGACTGAGAGGACCACCAAGAGCTTCCTTTTTTTCTTTTTTAAATTTAGCTTTTAAGTTTGAGAGTACATGTGCAGGTTTGCTATGTAGGTAAACTTGTATCATAGAGGTTTATTGTACAGATTATTATATCACACAGGTATTAAGCCTAGTATCCATTAGTTATTTTCACTGATCCTCTCCCTCCTCCCACCCTTTACCCTCCAAAAGGTCCCAGTGCTGTTGTTCCCCTCCGTATGTCCATGTGTTTTCATCATTTAGCTCCCATTTGTGAGAATTATGCAGTATTTGGTTTTCTGTTTCTGCATTAGTTTGCTGAGGATAATGGACTCAAGCTCCATCCATGGTTCTGCCAAGGACATGATCTTGTCCTTTTTTTATGGCTGTATAGTGTTCCATAGTGTATATGTACCACATTTTCTTTATCCAGTGTACCACCAATGGGCATTTAGGTTGATTCCATGTCTTTGCTGTTGTGAATAGGGCTGCAATGAACATACACATGCATGTGTCTGTAAAATAGAATGATTTATATCTTTTTGGCTATGTATGACCACAGAGTATTTCTTGATAATTTCAGTGGTTTAAGAAGCCTGAGTTCAAGGAGGGTTCCCAAGGAACACTGGCATTGCCAGAAGAAAGTCTGGGGGCAAATAGGTAAAAAGAGGCAGACTCTGCATGCCACAACTCCTTAGTTCAATCAGAGAAGAATCTCAGTAGCTCTTTTGTTGGGCTTCTGGCTTTATAAATGAAACCAGGGCCCAGAGAACTTAAGTGACTCACCCAAGATCCCTTGGCTAATTTATCATGAAGATGAATCAGAAAACCAGATCACTGACTTCTAGTTCAGTTCTTTCCTTAAATTGTCCTATATTCCCTAGGCCATATATATTTTTTCATGATTTGCATTCCCACAATAACATTAGTAGGGAGAGCTACTCTTCCTCTACTCATATTTCGAAGAATTGCCCACAATTCAATACTATCACAGGGATCTCTGGAATTGTCCAAGGATGCTATTTTCCAGGTATTGTTGCTATTATTACCACACAGTAAAATGATTGCTATCATTCTGCTAGTGATAGCTATTGCCTCCTTATCTTTAGCATTCTACCTACACCTCAAATACTAGTGACTTTCTGAGGCACTGATAATTTTTTTTTTAAATTTGCAAGTCTTTCATTGGCGTTGGTTATCCAACCATTACTGATCGGATAGTAATGATTAAGCTAAGTAGATAAGAATTGTGGAGGTGGTGTATTAATATCCTAGAAGTATATTCCTTTCTGAGACATTATCTTGCACATATGAATGCCATCTTTAGGAGTTATATTTACTATTCTTAGGCTGTACAAATCCAGTCAGTGAAAGCTTTTGGATTTTTGGTTCTCATTCATAAATTGTTCAATGTATTCATTTGACTATCACAGTCTTTTTTAATGAAAAATATACAGTTTTCATTAAAGATAATAATTGTATAACAAACAATTATCAGTGCTTTAAAAAATTATTTCTAGCTCAAGTTATATGCACATTTCAGTTGAGTAGGCCCTGTTCTCAGTTGTTCTCATTCAGAGACAAACTGTTGGACTTTCTCGTGTGAAACACTGTTGTCATCCTGGGAATGTGAAGGAAAAGGCAAATTGTTGTTTGGTTTTAAAGACTCCCACTGTGAAGTGACACAAGTCACCTCTCCTTATATCTCACTTCAAGAGGGACATGAGGAGTGCAACCCCCATTACTTAATGAATGAATTACAATCTGAAATATCCGTGAATGGTACCCATGACTACTATGAAATTTAACATATTCTCTATTTCACTTAGGATTTCCAGTGTTCAGCAGAAAAAGAAATGTTTTAAGTTCAAAGGAAAAATTTACCAAGACTGTTAAGAATTGTCACAATCATCCTGATAACCAGCACAGTTATAACATCATGTTTTTAGATCTAGGTGATAATTGTTGTTTCCAGTCCTAGTTTACCATGTCACTAACACAGTAAGAAACTATGTAAGAAAGGAAACAATTAAAAAGAGGGAAAGATAAGAAAAGCCTTATATTTATTAGGAGATGAATATTTATTGTTTCGCAAGCCAGCCACATTATAAGTTAACTATCAGTTAACTATACTATCACCCAAAAAAGAATGGGATCATTTTATGAATGAAATATGAAGCTCAAAAAATGTTAACCTGCCCCAGGGCAAGAGTCTAAGTCCATACAAACCCCAAACTCTTGCTCTGTTCTTAACAACATAATTTTTCAATCTCTAGTTGTAATCCGTTAGTGGGTTAAAAAATTGTGGCCAGTATTTTTTTAAGTTTATGAATAATAGAAAGCATCAGTGATTCATAAATAATGTTTCTTGAAACTTTTATTTCATTGATACACAAATAATGTTACTGTGTACATTTGAAATAAACACTTTATTCCATATGGAAAAAAGGAATCCTACATCAACCAGGCTTCATGGTCTCATCCTCAATTCCTGTTCCCTCACACAAAATCATTTATTCCTTTAAAATGTCCTGTCCAGATCTGTGATCAAGAATATAAAGATTTTACAAGTCAGAGAAATGTATATCAAAACTGCAATGAAATACCATTTCGCACCAGTCAGAATGGCTATTGTTGAAAAGACAATAAACAACAGATGTTGGTGAAGCTGTGTAGAAAAGGGAACAATTATACACTGTTGGTGGGAGTGTAAATTCATTCAGCAACTGTGGAAGCAGTTTGGAGATTTCTCAAAGAACTTAAAACAGAACTACAGTTTGACCTGGCAATCCCATTACTGGGTATATATCCAAAAGAAACTAAATTACTCTATTAAAAAGACACATGCACTCATGTTCATTGCAGCAGTACTCACAATAGCAATAGCATAGACATGGAATCAACCTAGGTGCCCATAACAGTGGATTGGATATAGAAAATGTGCTACACATACACCATGCAATACTTCACAACCATAAAAAAGAATGAAGTAATGTCCTTTGCAGCAACTTGGATGCAGCTGGAGGCCATTTATCTGAAGTGAATTAACACAGGAACAGAAAACCAAATACTGCATGTTCTCATTATAAGTGAGAGCTAAACATGGTGTATTCGTGACCATAAAGATGGCAACAATAGAACACTGGGGACTACTAGAGGAAGGAAAGGGTTGAAAAACTAGTATAGGAAAGGAAGGATTGAAAAACAAGCTTTTGGGTGCTATGCTCAGTACCTGGGTGACAGGAGCATTCATACCCAAAACCTCACCATCACACAGTAGACCCATGGAATAAACCTGCACATGCACCCCCTGAATCTTAAACAAAAGGTGAAAAAAAAGAATATAAAGATTTTATTATAAGGGATTATATAACTTCTGATAGAATAAGAACTCTATGAGGATCTCTTTTTTTATTTTTTAAAGTCTGGAGTTTTGAGAAATATTTTTTGGTCAGGAAACATTAAATTGGGGTAGAAACGTCAACTTTTGTTACTCTGAGTTCTCCAAGTTGGAAATTTGATTTGTTGGGCCTGACTCTTCTCCACTGAGTCTGGAGTACACGTCTAAGCACAAAATTATTGCCTGAATAAAAAAGTATTCAGTGGATGTTTAGCAAATACTTATTGATACAGGTGACCCAGTGACTATAAAGTGGTGTCAGCCTATTTATTAAAAAATCTGGCTATCCTCCATGTAGATATTCAGGAGATGTCACTGTGGCATAGAGTGCTAGCTGCTACTAAAATCTATGTTGTCCTTTTGTTCCTGGGCACCCAGCTAGACTGCGTCTCCCAGCCTCCTTTGCAGTTATGTGTGACCATAGGGCTGAATTCTAGTCAATGAAATGTGAGTGAGTGGAAGTGATATGTTCAACTCCAAGACCTGACCCATAAAAGCCTTACATATGTGCTCATTCATATGATTCCCTCTTTCCAGCCAGCTGGAATGCAGATGACCCCAGCATGGCCTTGAAAGTCATGTGATAAAGATGACAGAGCTTCTGTCATCCTGGGTCTCTGGATAGCTCTGTGAAATAGGACAGCCCCACCCATGTGTTTAGCACACTAGTACTTTTATGTAAACAAAATTTTCTAAAACAAGAACAATAAATTTCTGTTGTGTCTGAGCCTTCATACATTTTGGGGCCATTCATGACAACAAACAGGCTACCCTAGTTTATACAGAGTGGAAGTGAATATTCCAGATAAGTAAACCAGTTTAGGTAAGAACTATGACCAGTCCTAAAAGTCTATGTGAAGAAATCCTTGTAACCAGAAAAGCATAATTCAACTTTATTGATTTCCTATTGATGTCTTTTCACAGATTTTACCAGATACCTTTGAGGCTTCTATTACGTTTCAGGTCATTGGTGATAAAATGATTGTTAAATATTTTATATACATAAAATTCAGAATGTACATTTAAGTATGAGAATGATGTATTGTGTTCTCAAAACACCCAATTCAACATGCCTGAGCTTGCACTCAACTAGATATGTTCTCCTATCAGCAAGAAGAATGTGATTATTGGTTCTCGAGAGTATTATTTTAAGGTTGTGGAAAAAAAGTCAAGACTGGTTGCCCAGCTCTCGGTGTGGCTTTGCCCCATCACATGTTTTGTAGGTTAGCATGCTTTCTTGGTGATTTTGAGATCTTTTACACAATACAGTAAACTTTTCAGATTATTAATAATAAAGAAATGAAATTTACTAATAAGATCTAATGTCAACTGTGAGGCCTAAAAAATTGTTCAAGTCATGATACCAGTTATAAAAAATGCACAAGATATTTATAAACTATTGATGATGATTAAGTTCATTTATTTCTCTTCATTAGAATATCTTATACTTTGCTTTGGAATAGTGGGTTATTACCATCATCACATTTGCTTCACAATCTGCCCACGAGATAGAAACACAAATTTTATAGATGAGAAAAGTAAGACCTAAATAAGTGAAGCAATTTTCCCAAGGCTTCATAGTAGGACATAAGACTGAGTCTTAAACATTGATCTTTGGCTACATATACCATTTGTTTAAATATAGCTCCCTGTATTTTATGAATTTTCAAATAAACTACCTGTCAAACAAAAGTAAGAATTAAGAGAGCTACATTCCCTTAATTTGTGAACTCAAGATTGAAAAGATCTAAAGAGACCAACTAAGAAAGTTTATTCATAGGCAGAACTCATGGTTATGGCTTTACAGGTCAGCAAAATATATGTGCAGAATGCATTCAGATATTTAGACAGTGAAATGTGCTAATGCATATAAAGCATCCAACACAGTGCCTGGTATCTAGACCCTCAATTAAGGGTCAAGATACCCTTTAGGAGCCAAGTCCTCATAAAGCATTGTGTGTGACACCATTTCAGCAAAATCCTTACTTCCTTGAATAACTCATTTGCAGAAGATAAACTCCTGAGAGTTTGTAACTGAAGGATCATTGATCAGTTTAAGTGAAAGTTAATAAAGAAAAGCTAGAGGCAAAACAAAGGGGGCAACCTCAGCCAACAGATTCCTTTTCTATCCCCAGAAATACAAACAAGGACTAGGCAGCATTGCATTGTGAAAAGCAAAGACAAAAATGTTAGAAGGCCCTTTCATTAATTCTTCATTAATTCAGAATTGTGGCACATATGCAGTTGATTCTTTGAACAACATGAGTTTAAACTGTAGAAGTCCACTTATATGCAAATTTAAAAAAATACATTGGAAAGGTTTTGGAGATATGAAAGATAATTTAAAAATACTCAGACAAACTGAGTAGCCTAGAAATATTCATAAAATTAAGAAAAAGTTAATTCATAAAATACATGTAGATACTAGTCTACTTCATGATTTACTACTATAAAATATACTCAAATCTATTATAAAAAGTTAAAAGTTATAAAAATACTTGCACACAGAGACTATACATGGTACAGTTTAGTGAAATGTGAACAAAAGTAAAGATGAAGTATTATAACTGCATACAATTAACTGTAATACATACTGTAATAATTTTGTAGTCACCTCCTGTTACTGTTGTCTTGAGCTCAAGTGTTGCAAATACTGCTCAAAATTTCATGTGATGCTAATTATCTCCTGATGAACAGTTCAGCTTTCTAGTAAATTGCGTATTGGAGTAGAAAGTGATCTTTCGTGGTTCTCATGTATTTTCTATTATGTTTAGTGCCATACATGTAAACCTTGAATAATAACCTAGAACTCATATGAAGTGCCACTTGTGATGCTGAAAGTGCTGAGAAGCAGAGAAAAGTCTGAAATTAAAAGAAAAGCTGAATTGCTTCATATGTGTCATAGACTGAAGTCTACAGCTATAGTTACCAGTCATTTCAAGACAAATGAATCAAGCATAAGGACCATTGTAAAATAAATAAATAAAAGGAAATTTGTGAAACTATTCCTGCACCTATTCCAACAGATAAGAAAACCTTGCACATTTTGCAAAATACCTTTAGATCTTATATTGAAAATATAGCTTTTATGTGGCTGCAGAATTAGCATAAGAAAAGCATACCTATAGACTCTAATATGATTCAAGGAAAATCAAAGTCATTCTACAACCAGAACTTAAAGCCAAGAGAGGGTACAGGATTTAATGCTGGAGAATTTAATGCCAGCAAAAGACGGTTTGATAATTTTAGAAAGAGGTGTGGCTTTTACAAAGGTCAAGATCATAAAAGAAGTAGCTTCTGTCAACCAAGAGGCAGTAGATGATTTCCCAGATGTCATTAAGAAAATCATTGAGGAGAAAGGAATCTGCCTGAATAGGTTTCTAATGCCGACAAAAGTACCATTCTGGAAAAAACACAAGCCAGAAAGAACATTTATTAGTAAGGAAGAAACGCAAGCATCAGGATTTAAGGCAGGAAAGGATAGGCTAACTCTACTGTTTTGTACAAATGTAATCAGATTTAAGATCAGGACTGCCTTATCTATAAAGCTGCTAACTCTTGAGCCTTGAAGGGAAGAAGTAAACATCAGCTTCTAGTCTTTGGTTGTATAAGAAAACCTGGAAAATGACAGCTACTTTTCTGTGTTGTTTTCATTGAAGCTTTGTCCCTGAAATCAGGAAGTACCTTGCCAGTAAAGGACTACCTTTTAATATCGGACAAATCTTTTTACACTGGGCATGCCCCTGCCCACCCAGAACTCCATGAGTTCAACGCTGAAGGTGTCCAAGTGATCTACTTATCACCAAGCACAACAAATTTAACTCAGCATCTAGATCAGGAGTTCATAAGGACCCTTAAGACTCATTACACACAGCACTCTATGGAAAGGATTGTCACTGAAAGTCTGGAAGGATTACAGCCATTGAAAATGTCACCATTGCTATAGAAAAAGCTGTGAAAGCCATCAACCCAAAACAATAAATTCCTGCTGGAGAAAACTGTGTCCAGATGTGTGCATGAACTCAGAAGATATATAACAGATCAAACCAAGGAAATCATGAAAGAGATTTGGGTTATGGCTAAATTGTAGTGGGGTAAGAGTTTCAAGTTATGGATCTTAGAAAAATTCAAGAGCTAATAGACATCATGCTAGAGGAACTAATAGGAGATGACTTGATGGAGATGAGTGCTTCTGAATCAGTGCCAGACAATGAAGAAGACATAGAAGAAGCGGTGCCAAAAAACAAATTGACATTAGACCATCTGGCAGGAGGGTTCTGCTTATTCGAGATTGCTTTTGACTTCTTTTATGACATGAATTCTTCTGCAATATGGACACTAAAATGAAAGCAAATGGTGGAAGAAGAACTGGTACTGCAAAGAAACCTTTTGAGAAATGTCAGACAGAAATTACCATGTATTTCTATAGAGTTACACCAAGTGTGCTTGCCTTTCCATCCCCCTTCTACCTTCTTCATCTGTTCCACCTCTGCCACCCCTGAGACAACAAGACCAACCCTTCTTCTTCCTCATCCTCCTCAGCCCACTCAAACTGAAGATCATGAAGATGAAAAACTTTATGAAGATTCACTTCCATTTAATAAATAGTAAATACATTTTCTCTTCTTTATGATTTTCTTAATAACATTTTATGTTCTCTTTATATTACTTGAAGAATACAGTATATCATACGTGTAACACACAAAATATGTGTTAATCTACTACATATGTTATCAGTAAGGTTTCGGCTTCTGATCAGCAGTAGGCTATTAATAGTTAAGTTTGGGAGGAGTCAAAAGTTGTACAAGAATTTTTCATTGCATGAGGGTGGAGCCCCAAATTCTCACGTTGTTCAATGGTCAAATGTATTACTAATTGTACGATTCTATTGGAATTTAAAATGTCTTTTTTTTTTTAGTTTTGGTTTTTTGGTCTTCTTTTTAGACACAGGGTCTTGCTATGTTGCCCAGGCTGCAGTGCAGTGGCTAGTTATAGGAATAATCATTGTGCTCTATGTCCTCAAACTGCTGGGCTCAAGTTATCCACCTGCCTAAGCCTCCGAGGACTACAGGCATCCCTAGCTCAATAAAATGCCTTTAAAGAACCAAAACTATGAATGCCTTCTTAATTCCTTAATGTTCTTCTTGAAAATAATTTTTATTTTATCTGACTATAAAAATTTTTTGATATTATCATCACACAGCTACAAAACACTAACTGTTGTGATTACAATGACAGTAGAGCAGAGTAAATCCCAGACATCAGAAGATGATGCATCTAGCCTTGGCTCAGCTACTAATTTCCAGTGTTACCTTGGGCAATTTACTTTATTTCAGGGATTCTCAATTTTCACACCTGAAAAATGAGGAGCTAGCTGGGTGTGGTAGCTCACGCCTGTAATCCTAGCACTTTGGGAGGCCGAGGTGTGCAGATTGTCTGAGGTCAGGAGTTCAAGAAAAGCCTGGCTAACATGGTGAAACTCCAGCTCTACTAAAAATACAAAACATTAGCTAGGCATGGTGGCGTATGCCTGCAGTCTCAGCTACTTGGGAGGCTGAGGCAGGAGAATCACTTGAACCAGGAAGGCAAAGGTTACAATGAGCCAGGATAGTGCCACTGCACTCCATTTTGGACAACAGAGCCAGACTCCAT
>NW_016107726.1:930033-935356 GCF_001604975.1 Cebus imitator | reverse complement strand
GGAGCTTAGATAAGGTAACTTCAAATGATTCTTTCCAAAAGCAAATGTTTCCAGACCAACTATTACATTATTTTATTCTGTGTCTGAACTATTTTCTAAACATTTGGAAAGATTTGAGAAATAAGACACTTTGTTCATACCATTAGATACTATAATAACTAAAGACATATCTTCTCTTTTTATTGATTTGAGAGTAAAATATTCAGGGAATCTTTGCTGGGCTCTTTGCTTTTTCCTAGTCTCTTGCTCTCACTTCTCAGAACTCTGGTACCAGAAAGTTTTTCATTTTAACTTTGAAAGAAAAAATTTCTTAGCCTCTTCTACTGTTTTCCTTCTCATTTACATTCCTCCTAGCTTGGCTTTCAGAAATTTCCAGTCTTGCAAAGGCAAGAGGGAAACACAGCAAGGAGGAAGGGTGTCTACTGAATACCTGCCAAGAGGAGTTTTGGGGAAATGCCACATGCATAGTAATTCCAAGTAGTATGATCTCTCTTCCTGTAGTTCTTTAGATTCTTAATCCAGGCTCCTGAGAAAGTAAGTAGTGCTAGTGCTATGCTTCTTTATGGGTGAGATTTAATACTTCATACTCAACTGCAGTAAGAGTCATTTACAATCCCACCAGCAGTGTATAATTGTTTCCTTTTCTCTGCAAACTCTCCAGCACTGTCTTTGTCTTGATAATAATTGTTCTAACTGGGATGAGGCAGTATCTCATTGTGGCTTTTATTTGCATTTCCCTGATGGTCAGTGATGCTGAGCATTTTTTCATATACCTCTTCGCCATTTGTATGTTTTATTTTGTGACATGGCTATTAGGGTCTTTTGGCCATTTTTTTATGTTGGATTTTTTTTTTTTGCTTTTTTTTAAAATTATACTTTAGTTCTGGGGTACATGTGTAGATCGTGCGGGTTTGTTACATAGGTATTCACGTGCCATGGTGGTTTGCTGCATCCATCTCCCCATCATCTACATTAGGTGTTTCTCCTAATGTTATCCCTCCCTAATCCCCCCACTCCTATCCCTCCTGTAGCCTCCCCACCCTAAGTGTGTGATATTCCCCTCCCTGTGTCCGTGTGTTCTCATTGTTCAACTCCCACTTATGAGTGAGAACATGTGGTGTTTGGTTTTCTGTTCTTGTGTCAGTTGCTGAGAATGATGGTTTCATTCTTCATCCATGTCCCTGCAAAGGAAACGAACTCATCCTTTTTTATACTGCATAATATTCCGTGATGTATATATGCCACATTTTCTTTATCCAATCTATCATTGATGGGCATTTGGGTTGGTTCCAAGTCTTTACTATTGTAAACAGTGCCACAATAAACATACATGTGTTTGTGTCTTTATAATAGAATGTTTTATAATCCTTTGGGTATATACCCAGTAATGGGATTACTGGGTCAAATGGAATTTCTAGTTCTAAATCCTTGAGGAATTGTCACACTGTCTTCCACAATGGTTGAACTAATTTACGTTCCCACCAACAGTGTAAAAGTGTTCCTATTTCTCCACATCCTCTCCAGCATCTGTTGTCTCCAGATTTTTTAATGATTGCCATTCGAACTGGCGTGAGATGGTATCTCAATGTCGTTTTGATTTGCATTTCTCTAATAACCAGTGATGATGAGCATTTTTTATACATTTGTTGGCCACATAAATGTGTTCTTTTGTGAAAAGTGTCTGTGCATATCCTTCACCTACGTTTTGATGTTTTTTTTTTTTATTGTAAATATGCTTTAGTTCTTTGTAGATTCTGGATATTAGCCCATTGTCAGATGAGTAGATTGTAAAAATTTTTTCCCATTCTGTTGGTTGCTGGTTCATTCTGATGATTGTTTCTTTTGCTGTGCAGAAACTCTTAAGTTACTTAGATCCCATTTGTCTGTTTTGTCTTTTGTTGCCATTGCTTTTGGTGTTTTAGTCATGAAGTCCTTGCCTATACCTGTGTCCTGAATGGTATTGCTTAGGTTTTCTTCTAGGGTTTTTATGATGTTAGGTTTTATGTTTAAATCTTTAATCCATTCGAAGTTAATTTTAGTGTAAGGTGTAAGGAAGGGTTCCAGTTTCAGCTTTCTGTACATGGCTAGCCAGGTTTCCCAACATCATTTATTGAACAGGGAGTCCTTTTCCCATTGCCTTTTTTTGTCAGTTTTTTCAAAGATCAGATCCTTGTAGATGTGTGGCATTGCTTCTGAGGGCTCTGTTCTGTTCCATTGGTCTATATCTCTATTTTGGTACCAGTACCATGCTGTTTGGATTACTGTAACCTTGTAGTATAATTTGAAGTCTGGTAGCATGGTGCCTCCAGGTTTGTTCTTTTTGCTTAGGATCGTCTTGGCTATGAAAGCTATCTTTTGGTTCCATATGAAGTTTAAAGCGTTTTTTGTTTTGTTTTGTTTTGTTTTTTCCAGTTCTGTGAAGAAAGTCGATGGTAGCTTGATGGGGATAGTGTTGAACCTATAAATTACTTTGGGGAGTATGGCCATTTTCATGATGTTGATTCTTCCTAACCATGAGCATGGAACGTTTTTCCATCTGTTTGTTTATTCTCTTATTTCCTTGAGCAATGGTTTCTAGTTTTCCTTGAAGAGGTCTTTTACATCCTTTGTTAATTGTATTCCTAGGTGTTCTATTCTCTTTGTAATAATTGTTAATGGGCATTCACTCATGATTTGGCTCTCTGTCTGTTATTGGTGTATAGGAATGCTTCTGATTTCTGCATATTGATTTTGTAACCTGAGACTTTGCTGAAGTTGCTTATGACCTTAAGGAGGTTTTGGGCTGAGACAATGGGATCTTCTAAAGATATGAACATGTCATCTGAAAATAGAGACAATTTGACTTCCTCTTTTCCTAATTGAATACACTTTACTTCTTTTTCTTGCCTAATTGCTCTGGCTAGAACTTCCAGTACTATATTGAATAGGAGTGGTGAGAGAGGGCATCCTTGTCTATTGCAAGTTTTCAAAGGGAATGCCTCCAGTTTTTGCCCATTCAATATGATATTGGCTGTGAATTTGTGATAAATAGCTTTTATTATTTTGAGATATGTTCCACTGATACCTAGTTTATTGAGGGTTTTTCGCATAAAGAGCTGTTGAATTTTGTTGAAGGCCTTCTCTGCATCTATTGAGATAATCATGTGGTTTTGTCTTTGGTTCTGTTAATGTGGTGGATTACATTTATAGATTTGCATATGTTGAACCAGCCTTGCATCCCTGGGATGAAACCTACTTGATTGTGATGGATAAGCTTTTTGATGTGCTATTGCATTTGGTTTGCCAGTATTTTATTGAAGATTTTTGCATTGATGTTCATCTTGGATATTGGCCTGAAGTTTTCTTTTTTAGTTGTGTCTCTGCCAGGTTTTGGTATGAGGATGGTGTTGGTCTCATAAAATGAGTTAGGGAGGATTCCCTCTTTTTGTATTGTTTGGAATAGTTTCAGAAGAAATGGTACCAGCTCCTCTTTGTACATCTGGTAGAATTCAGCTTGAGCCCATCTGGACCTGGACTATTTTTGGTTGGTAGGCTATTAATTGCTGCCTCAACTTCAGCCCTTGTTATTGGTCTATTCAGGGTTTCAACTTCTTCCTGGTTTAGTCTTGGGAGAGAGCAAATGTCCAGGAATTTATCCATTTCTTCCTACTGCTTTGTGTGCATAGAGTTGTTTGTAGTAATCTCTGATGGTAGTTTGTATTTCTGTAGAATCAGTGGTGACCTCCCATTTATCATTTTTTATTGCATCTATTAGATTCTTCTCTCTTTTTTTTATTAGTCTGGCTAGTGCTCTATTTTGTTGATCATTTCAAAAAACCAGCTCCTAGATTCATTGATTTTTTGAAGGTTTTTTTGTGTTTCTATCTCTTTCAGTTCTGCTCTGATCTTAGTTATTTCTTGTTTTCTGCTCACTTTTGAGTTTTTTTGATCTTGCTTCTCTAGCTCTTTCAATTTTGATGATAGGGTGTCGATTTTATATCTTTCCTTGCTTCTCATGTGGGCAGTTATTGCTATAAATTTCTCTCTAGTCACTGCTTTAAATATGTCCCAGAGATTCTGGTACATTGTGCCTTCATTTTCACTGGTTTCAAATAATATTTTTATTTCTGCCTTCATTTCATTGTTTATCCATTTATCATTCAGGAGCAAGTTGTTCAGTTTCCATGTAGTTGTATGGTTTCGAGTGAGTTTCTTAATCTTGAGTTCTAATTTGATTGTGCTGTAGTCTGAGAGACTGTTATTATGATTTCCGTTCTTTTTCATTTGTTGAGGGGTGATTTACTTCCAATTATGTGGTCAATTTTAGAGTAAGTGCAATGCGGTGATGAGAAGAATGCATATTCTATGGATTTTGGGTGGAGAGTTCTGTAGATGTCTATTGGGTCCACTTGCTCTGGATCTGAGTTCAAGTCCTGGATATCCTTGTTGATTTTCTATCTCATTGATCTGTCAAATATTGACAGTGGAGTGTTAAAGTCTCCCATTTTATTGAGGGAATCTAATTCTCTTTGTAGGGCATTAAGAACTTGCTTTATATATATGGGTTCTCCTGTATTGGGTGCATATATATTTAGGATAGTTAGCTCTTTTTGTTGCATTGATCCTTTTACTATTTTGTAATGCCCTTCTTTGTCTCTTTTGATATTTGTTGGTTTAATGTCCATTTTATCAGAGACAAGGTTTGCAACCCCTGCTGTTTTTTGCTCCCCATTTGCTTGGTAAATCTTCCTCCAACCCTTTATTTTGAGTCTATGTGTGTCTTTGCACATGAGATGGGTCTCTTGAATATAGCACACTGATGGGTCTTGGCTTTTTTTTTTCCATTTATTTTATTGCATTTTAGGTTTTGGGGTACATGTGAAGAACATGCAAGATTGTTGCATAGGTACACACATGGCAGTGTGATTTGCTGCCTTCCTACCCATCACCTATATCTGGCATCTCTCCCCTTGTTATCTCTCCCCAACTCCCCACCCCTCACCATCCCTCCCCTATTTCTCCCCAACTGACCCCAGTTTATAGTGCTTCCCTCCCCGTGTCCATGTGTTCTCATTGTTCAACACCCGCCTATGAGTGAGAACATGCGGTGTTTGATCTAATGCTGTTCTGTCAGTTTGCTGAGAATGATGGTTTCCAGGTTCATCCATGTCCCTACAAAGGACCCAAACTCATCATTTTTGATGGCTGCATAATATTCCATGGTGTATATATGCCACATTTTCCCTGTCCAGTCTATCATCGATGGGCATTTGGGTTGGTTCCAGGTCTTTGCTATTGTAAACAGTGCTGCAATGAACATTCATGTGCACGTGTCCTTATAGTA
>NW_016107726.1:859096-925126 GCF_001604975.1 Cebus imitator | reverse complement strand
TGATCCTTGTGCATGCTTCACGAAGTTCTCGTGTTGTGTTTTTCAGCTCCATCAATTCACTTATATTCCTTCCTATCTTGTCCATTCTCGTTAGCATTTAGTCAAATCTTTTTTCAAGGTTCTTAATTTCTTTGCGTTAAGTTAGAACATGTTCTTTTAGTTCACAGAAGTTTCTTACTACCCACCTTCTGAAGTCTGATTCTGTCATTTCATCACACTCATTCTCCATTCAACCTTGTCCCCTTGCTGGTGAGGAGTTGTGATCCCTTGTAAGAGGAGAGGTATTCTGGTTTCTGGTGTTTTCATCCTTTTTGTGCTGGTTTCTTCCCAGCTTTATGGATTTATCTGCCTGTCCTCTTTGTAGTTGCTGGCTTTCAGATTGGGTCTCTGAGTGGAAGTTCTGTTTGTTGATGATGAGGTTATTTCTGTTTCTTAGTTTTCCTTCTGACAGTCTGGCCCCTCTGCTGTAGGTCTGCTGAGGTCTACACCAGGCCCTGCTTGTCTGGGGATCACCTGCAGCAGCTGCAGAACTGTAAGGGTTGTTACAAGTTTTCTTCTCCTGCTATCTTTGTCCCAGAAGGATACCTGCCAAGTGTCAGTCTGATCTCTCTTTTATGAGGTGGCTCTTTGGATATACAGGGGTCACGGAGCTGCTTGAGAAGACAGTCTGTTCTTTATAGGAGCTCAAATGCTGAACTGTGAGCTCTGTTGTTCTTTCAGAGCTGCTGAGCAGGTACGTTTAGGTCTGCTGCAGCAGAACTCATAAACCGCTTTTTGTTCCCAGGTGCTCTGTCCCAGGGCTTTAGGGCTTTATAGATGACCTTTTCCGTTATGCTGCTGGCTTCTTTTTTTTTTCCTTCAGAGCTGCCCTGCCCAGCAAGAAGGCAGCCTAGTCACTGTCTGCCTGTAGAGGCTTTGCTGAGCTGCTGTGGGCTCCACCCAGCTGCCGAGTGAACTTCCATGCAGTCCTGTTTATATGAATGTAGTTAGAACTGCCTCGGCAATGGTGGCCCACCTCTGTTAAGGTGGAGTCTTTCTGTAGTGGCAGGTTGCCTTGGCAATGGCGGGTTGCCTCAGCAATGGTGTGTTGCCTTGGCAACCGCGGGCTGCCTCAGCATTGGCTGACTACCTCCGTAGTGGTGGGCTGCCTCGGTAATGGCGGACGTCCCTCCCCCACAGAGCTGGACCATCCTGGGTTCAGCTGTGCTTGCTGTGAAACTCTCAATCCAGAGAGTTTCTGATTGCTGTTCTTTTGTGGGGTTGGGACCAGCCGAGCCTGATCGCCTGGCTCTCAAACTCAGAGCCTTTTTTTTTTTAAGTTGGTGTTCCAGTCGCCGGTTGAAGAGGCGCTGGGATCTGTGTGTTTTCCCGTGTGGCAACTCACTGCGCTGGCTTAAACAGCAGCACTGAGATTCGTGGCACTTTTTTGCCCTGGAATCTACTGTCCTGGTTCCCTGTTCAATCCCCTTTTTAAACAGATGAATGGGCGACTTCCCATGGCTCCAATCGCCAACCAAAAGGGCACCCGCACCAGTGTATTTTGTATGGAGAACTGCTGTGCCAGGGCGCTGACAAAGCAGCCACGTGGGGCAAAGCAGCGACGCTGGCCGACACAGCTGCTCTGGCCGAAACAGCTGTGCTGGCGACCCGTGGAGCTCCTCCGCCTGGGAATTTCCTAGTCTGTGGGCAATAAAAATGTGTCATCCACCCACCCTCTGCGATTTCACTGGGAGCTGCAATCCTGAGCTGTTCCTAAACGGCCATGTTGGATCCACCCTCGGGGTCTTGACTTTTTATCCAATTTGCCAGTCTGTGTCTTTTGATTGGGGCATTTAGGCCATTTACATTTAACGGTACTATTGTTATGTTTGAATTTCATCCTGCCATCTTGTTACTGGTTGGTTGTTTTGCCCATTTGTTAATGCAGTTTCTTCATTGCATTGTTGGTCTTTACCATTTGATAAGTATTTGCAGTGGCTGCTACTGGTTGTTCCTTTCCATGTTTAATGCATCCTTCAGGAGTTCTTGTGAAGCAGGTCTGGTGGCGACAAAATCTCTCAGCAATTGCTTGTCCATAAAGGATTTTATTTCTCCTTCACTTATGAAGCTTAGTTTGCCTGGATATGAAATTCTAGGTTGAAAGTTCTTTTCTTTAGGATGTTGAATATTTGCCCCCACTCTCTTCTGGCTGGTAGGGTTTCTGCCAAGAGGTCCTCTGTGAGTCTGATTGGCTTCCCTTTGTGGGTGACCAGACCTTTCTCTCTGGCTGCCCTTAGCATTTTTTCCTTCATTTCAACCCTGGTGAATCTGACGATATGTGCCTTGGGGTTGCTTGCTCTTCTTGAGAAGTATCTTTGTGGTGTTCTCTGTATTTCCTGGATTTGAATGTTGGCCTGCCTTGCTAGGCTGGAGGAGTTCTCCTGGATAATATCCTGAAGAGTATTTTCCAGTTTGGATTCATTCTCCCTGTCACATTCAGGTACACCAATCAAGTGTATGTTAGGTCTTTTCACATAATCCCATACTACTTGGAGGCTTTGTTCATTTCTTTTCATTCTTTTCTCTATTCTTGCCTTCTTGTTTTATATCATTGAGTTGATCTTCAATCTCTGATATCCTTTCTTCTGCTTGATTGATTTGGCTATTGAAACTTGTGTATACTTCATGAAGTTCTCGTGCTCTGTTTTTCAGCTCCATCAAGTCTTTTATGTTCTTCTCTAAGCTGGTTATTCTAGATAGCATTTCGTCTAGCCTTTTTTCAAGGTTTTTAGTTTCTTTGCATTGGGTTAGAACGTGTTCCTTTAGTTCAGAGAAGTTTGTTATTACCCACCTTCTGAATCCTGCTTCTGTCACTTCATCAAACTCATTCTCCATCCTATTTTGCTCCCTTGCTGGTGAGGAGTTGTGGTCCCTTGGTGGAGAGGCATTTTCGTCCTTTTTTTTTTTTTTTTTTTTTTTGATGGTTTCTACCCATCTTCATGAATTTATCTACCTTTGCTTTTTGAAGTTGGTGATTTTGGATGGGATCTCTGAGTGGAGGTGTTTTCTGTTGAAGTTGAAGCTATTTCTGCTGTATGAGACTTCTTGTTTTGGTTATGCAGTTGTCAGGAAGCTGCTTGATGAGGCAGTCTGTCGCTTGTCTGCCTGTAGAGGCACTACTGGGCTGCCTAGGGCTCAGCCCAGCTGCTGGATAGTCTTCCTCTGGGATTTGTTTACACATGTTGAGGTTAGACCCGCCTTCCTAATGGCTGGCATCCTTCCTGCTAAGCTCCATTGTCCTGGGTTGAATTCAAACTGATGTGCTGGCTGCAGAATTCTAGCAAGAAGGTTTGTTTACTGGACTTTGTGGGGGTGGGACCTGCCAAGCCATATCACCTGTTTTCCTGCTTTCAAGTCTTCCTCTTTCTTGGGGACAGGTAGTGCCATCCTGCAAGTGTTCTCGGCATTAGTCAAAACTTCTGCCCAAGTCTGTGCTGACAACTGGCTTCGCCAGGCAGGCCAGAGCTGTTGCTCAAATCTGTGTTGATAACTTGTGCTTTTAAGCCTGGTGGCATTCTCCTGTACTGTGGGTTGCAGAGGCCATGGGGGAAGCACAATATCTGGACCAGAGTGCGGAGTGGGTAAGGTTCCCAACTCTTCAGGCCAGTTGCACTTCCCAGGTGGGGCGGTGCCCTGCCCTGCTTCACTTAGCACTCTTTGGGCTACGCTTACCCTGCTTCTGTTCACCCTCTTTGGGCTATTCTCACTGTCCAACCAGACTGATTGAAATAAACCTGGTACCTTGTTTGGGAATGTGGAGATTGCTCGCCTCCTGGGTCTCTCTCGCTGGGAGCTGCTCTCCAGATTTGTTCCTCTTTAGCTATCTTGGCAGAAGTCTACAGTAGATTTTTTACTGTATCTTGCAAACATCACTTTCATAGAATTAGTTCTGGTATCGTTTTTCGTAGATTTTAAATAGTATTTTACATATATAATTATGTCATCTATGAATAAAGACAATTTTTTTCTAATCCTTATGCATATTATTTCTTTTTGTCTTTTTTTTTGTGACAGCACTGGCTAGCACAACCTTAGTAGAATGTTGGCAGAGACTATCCTTACTTTGTTTCTGATGTTAACAGGACAGCATTTAGCCTTTCACCATAAAGCATTATGATAAATGTAGGTTTTTCATAGATTCCCTGTAACAGGTTGATAAAGTTCACCATCAATCCTAGTTTGCTGAGAGTTGTAAACTTTATATGAATGGGCCTGGATCCTCATTTCTCACTGATATAATTCCTACTTCTAAAGAGAAAGTTTCTGATGAGTATACTGGTGACCCATGTATTAGGAGGTTTTGCCTCTTTACCTCACTGGAACTATTCCTGTTCTTGTAGTTATTGTTCATTGTTTTTTTTTATTGGCTCTTCTCTGACTTCAGAAAGTTTCTTTTAAATTTTTTTAATTTTTAATTTTTGCGGTTGTATACTAGATGTATATATTTATGAGGGTACATGAGATGTTTTGAAATACGCATGCAATGTATAATAATCACATCACGAAGAATGGGATATTTATCTCCTTAATCATTTGTCCTTTATATTACAGACAATCCAAGTACACTCTTCTAGTTGTTTTAAAATGTACAAACAATTTATTATTGACTATGGTCATTCTGTTGTGCTATCAAATAGAAGGTGGTCTTATTCCTTTTTTCATTTTTTTTTTAACCCATTAACCATCCCCACCTCCCCTTCACTACCCTTCTCAGCCTCTGGTAAGCATTCCTCCATCCTTTACGTCTACAAGTTTAATAGTTTTGATTTTTAGATCCCACACCCTTCCCAGGCTCTGGTAACCATCCTTCTATCCTCTGTGTCTATGAATTCAATTGTTTTGATTTTTAGATACCACAAATATATGAGAATATGCAGTGTTTGTCTTTCTGTGCTAGGCTTATTTCTCTTAACATAATAATCTTCATTTCCATCCATGGAATTGGTGGAATTGATATGATGTTGGAATTGATGTGATCTCTTTTTTTATGGCTGAGTGTGCTCCATTGTTTATATGTACCACATTTTCTCTTTCCATTTATCTGTTGATGGACACTTAGGTTATTTCCAAATCTTAGCTATTATGAACAGTACTGCTACAAACATGTGAATGCAGATATATTTTTCATACACTGATTTTCCTTCTTTTGTATATATACCCAGCAGTGGGATTGCCGGATTATATGGTAGCTCTAATTTTAGCTTTTTGAGGAACATTTAAAGTTTCCTCCCTAGGGGTTGTACTCATTTATGTTTCCACCAACAACATATGAGGGTTCCCGTTTCTTTACAGCCTCACCAGCATTTGTTTCTCCTGTCTTTTTAATATAAGTTATTTTAACTGGGGTGAGATGATATCTAATTGTAATTTTGATTTGCATTTCTCTGATGATTAATGATGCTGAGCACATTTTTATGTGCCTGTTTTCCATTTGTATGTCTTCTTTGAACAATGTCTTTTCAAATCTTTTGCCCAGTTTTGATCAAATTATTGATTTTTTTCTCTATAGTGTTGTTTGAGCTCCTTATATATTCTGGTTATTAATCCCTTGTCAAATGGTGATATGATTTGGCTGTGTCTCCCCCACCAAATCTCATCTTGAATTTTAGCTATCATAATTCCCACGTGTTGGGGGAGAGAACTGGTGGGAGATAAGTGAACCATGGAGGCAGTTTCCCTATACTGTTCTCATGGTAGTGAATAAGTCTCACAAGATCTGATAGTTTTATAAGGGGAAACCTCTTTCTCTTAGTTCTTATTCTCTCTTGTCTGCCACCGTGTAAGACACTTTTCACCTTCTGCCAGCATTGTGAGGCCTCCCTAGCCACGTGGAACTGTGAGTCCATTAAACCTCTTTTTCTTTATAAATTACCTAGTCTCGGATATGTCTTTATCAGCAGCATGAAAACAGGCTAATACAGGTGGGTAGTTGCAGATATGCTCTTTCATTCTGTGGATTGTCTCTTCACTTTGTTGATTATATCCTTTGCAGTGCAGAAGCTTTTAAACTTGATGTGATCGCATTTATCCATTTTTGCTTTAGTTGCCTGTGCTTGTGTGGTATTTCTCAAGAAATTTTTGCCCAAACAAATATCCTGGAGACATTTCCCCAATATTTTCTTATAGGAGTTTCATAGTTTCAGGTATTAGATTTAAATCTTTAATCCATTTTGATTTGATTTTTGTATATGATGAGAGGTAGGGGTCTCATTATATTCTTCTGTATATGGATATCCTATTTTCCCAGCACGATTTATTGAAGAGACTGTCTTTTCCCCAGTGTATGTTCTAGCTACCCTTGCCAAAAATGAATTCTCTGTAGGAGGGTGAATTTGTTTCTGGTTTCTCTGTTCTGTTCTATTGTTCTATGTGTCTGTTTTCATGCCAGGACTATGCTGTTTTGGTTATTATAGCTCTGTAAAATAATTTGAAGTCAGCTCAGTAGTATAAGTTGTGCTTCTTCAGTTTTGTTCTTTTTCCTTAGGATAGTTTTGGCTATTCTGGGTATTTTATGGTTCCATATAAATTTTTGGATTGTTTTTCTATTTCTGTGAAGAATGCCATTGGTGTTTTGATAGGGATTGCATTGAATCTATATATTGCTTTGCACAGTATGGACATTTTAACAATATTGATTCTTTCAATCCATGAACATAAAGTATTTTTCCACTTTTTTGGTGTTTTCTTTATTTCATCAGTGTTTTATAGTTTTCATTATAGCAATGTTTCATTTATTTAATTAAGTCCTAGTGTTTAATTTTATGCTTGGCTATTATAAATGGGTTTATATTTTTATTTATTTTTCAGAATGTTCACTCGGCATATATAAATAATATTAATTTTTGCATGTTAATTTTGTATCTGCAACTTTACTGAATTTATATCTATTTGAACATTTTTTGTGAAGTCACTAGATTTTTCAAATATAAGACTGTGTCATCTGTAACAAGGGTAATTTGTCTTCTTTTTTCATTTGAATGTGCTTTATATCTTTCTCTTGTCTGATTACTTTAGCAAGGATTTCCAGTATTATGTTGCATAACAGTGATAAACATGGGCATCATTGTCATGTTCCATATTCTAGGGAAAAGTCTTTCCATTTTTCCCCACTCAGTATGATACCAGCTGTGTGTCTGTTATATATGGCTTTTATTATGTTGAGCTATTTTCCTTCTATACCCAGCTTTTTAAAGCATGAGGGAATGTTGAATTTTATCAAACGCCTTTTTAGCATCAATTGAAATGATCACATGGTTTTCATACTTTATTCTGTTGATATAATGAATCACATTGATTGGTTTGCATATGGTGAACCATACTGACATCTCAGGGAAAAATCCCACTTGGTCATGGTAAATGATCTTTCTAATGTATTGTTGAATCCAGTTTGTTAGTATTTTGTTAAGGATTCATGCATTAATATTTATCAGAAATATTGGCCTGTAGCTTTCTTTTTCTGATGTTTCTTGTCTTGTTTGGTATCAGTATTACACTGGACTTGTAGAATGAGTTTAGAAGTATTCTGTAGTCTTCTACTTTGGAATAGTTTGAGTAGAATTGGTATTTATTCTTCTTTGTTTGGTAAAATGTAGTAGAGGAGCCATTATGTCCTGGGCTTTTCACTAGTGGGAGACTTTTTATTATGGCTTCCATCTAGTTACTTGTTATTGGTTTGTTCATATTTTTTATTTCTTCATGGTTCAATCTTTGCATATTGTATGCATCTAGGAATTTGTTCATTTCTTCTAGATTTTCCAATTTATTGGCATATAGTTATTCCTAGTAGCCATTAATGATCCTTTGCATTTCTGCAGTATCATTTGTAATGTTTACTTTCTCATTTCTGATTTTATTTGTTTCTTCTCTCTTTTTCTTAGTCTGGCTAAAGATTTGTCAATTTTGTTCAATTTTGTTTTGCTTTGTTGATATTTTGAATATTTTTTATTTCAGCTCTATTTATTTCTGCTCTGACTTTTATTGTTCCTTCTACTAGTTTTGAGTTTGGTTTGCTCTCGCTTTTTTTCTTAAAATTACATCATTATATTGTTTACTTGATGATTTTTCTTGTTAATTTTGATGTAGGCACTTATAGCTATGAACTGCCCTTTTAGTATTGCTGTTGCTGTATTCCATAGATTTTGGTATGTTGTGTTTCCATTATCATTTTTTCAAGAAAATTCTCAATTTTCTTTTTAATTTCTTCATTGATCCACTGTCATTCAGGAACATATTGTTTAATTTCTATGTATTGGTATAGCTTCCAAAATTCCCCCTGCTGTTAATTTTTAGTATTATTCCATTGTGGTCAGAGAAAATACTTGATGTTATTTCAATATTTTTGAATGTCTTCAGACTTGTTTTGTGACCTAACCATGGTCTATTCTTGAGAATGATTCGTGTGCTGAGGAAAAGAATGTGTATTCTGCAGCTGTTGGTTAAAATGTCTCCAAATATCTATTAAATCTATGTGATTAAGCTTGATGTTTTTTTCTGTTGATTTTCTGTCTGAAAGATCTGTCCAATGCTGAAAGTGGGATGTTGAAGTATTCAGCTCTTATTATATTGGGACTTGTCTCTCTCTTTAGCTCTAATGATATTTGCCTTATATTTCTGGGTGCTTCATTGTCAAGTGCATATATATTTAAAATGTTATATCCTCCTGCTGAACTTATCCATTCATCATTATATTGTAGCCTTGTTTATCTCTTTTTATGGTTTTGAAACCTGTAGCCTTGAAATCTATTTTGTGTGATACAAGTATTGTGACTCCTGCTCTTTTTGATTTCCATTAGCATAGAATATCTTTTTCCATGTTTTTATATTCAATCTACATGTTAGGTGAAGTGTGCTTCTTGTAGGCAGCAGCTCAGTGAACCTTATTTTGTTATTCATTCAGCCACTCTATGACTTTCGATTGGAGAGTTTAGTTCATTTACATTTGATGTTATAATTTATAAGTAAGGTTTTATTCTTACCATTTTGTTATTTGTTTTTTGTTTATTTTGTGATCCTTCCTTCCTTCCTACCATCCTTCCTTTTTTCCTTCCTTCCCTTTCTCCCTCCCTTTCATCCTTCCTTCCTTGAAGGTGATTTTTCTCTGGAGATATAATTGAGTTTCTTGCTTTTTATTTTTTGTGTATCCACTGTGTATTTTTGGTTTGAGGTTATCATGAGGCTTGCAAATACTGTCTTATAACTCATTATCCTAACCTAATAATAACTTAATACTGTTTTCATAACAAAACAAGCAAAAAGAAAACTAAAACTCTATGCCTTAACTTAGTGTCCCTGCTTTTTAACTTTTTGTTTTTTCTATTCATATATTATTGTACTGCCTATGTCTTGAAAGTTGTTATTATTATTTTTGATGGATTCATCATTTAGTCTTTCTACTTAGGATAAGAGTAGTTTACACACAACCCATTATAGTGTTATAATAGTCTGTGTTTTTCTATATGCTTACTATTACCAGGGAGTTTTGTACCCTCAGGTGATTTCTTATTGCTCATTAATTTCTTTTTCTTTCTGATTGAATACTTTGCTTTAGGATCTTGTAGGATAGGTCTGATATTGATGAAAGCTTTAACTTTTGTTTGTCTGGGAAAGTCTTTATTTCTTCTTTATGTTTGAAGGATATTTTTGCTAGATATACTATTCTAGGGTAAAAGATTTTTGTTTTTTCCTTCAGTAGTTTAAATAAGTCATGCCACTCTCTCCTGACTTGTAAGGTTTTCACTGAAAAGTCTGTTGCTCCGGTGTATGTTATTTATTTATTTTCTCTTGTTGCCTTCAGGATACTTTATTTATCTTTGACCTTTGGGAGTTTGATTATTAAGTGTCTTGAGGTCGTCTTTTATGGGTTAAAACTCCTTGGTGTTATATAACCTTGTTTATTTGAGTATTGAAATCTTTCTCTTGGTTTGGGAATTTCTCTTTTATTACTCCTTTGAATAAGTTTTCCACTCTATCTATTTATCTATCTGCTCTTTAAGTTCAATAATTCTTAGATTTGCCCTTTTGAGAGTATTTTCTAGATCCTGTTGGTATGCTTCATTGTTTATTATTTTTTCTTTTGCCCCCTCTGACTGTATTTTCAAAGAGTCAGTATTCAAGTTCATGAATTCTTTCTTCTGCTTGATCAATTCTGCTGCTATTGAAAGATTGTGATGTATTCTTCATATGCCAATTGCATTTTCTAGTCCAGAATTTCTTCTTGATTCTTTTTATTTACTTCAATCTCTTTGTTAAATTTATCTGAGAGAATTCTAAATTTCTTCTCTGTGATTTCTTGGATTTCCTTAACATAAGTATTCTGTCTGAAAAGTCACATATCTCTGTTTCTCATGCCTTATTTTGTTGATTTGGTAAGGTCATATTTTCTTAGATGGTTGTGATGTTAAGAGATGTTCCTTGGTGTTTGGGTACTGAACAGTTACATATTTATTGTATTCTTCACTTCTGAGCTTGTTTTTTTCCATCTTTCTTGGAAAGACTTTTCAGATATTTGAAAGAACTTGGGTGTTGTGATTTAAGTGTATTTGCTTTAGGGCTCAAGCCCAGCAACACTGTGGTTCTTGCAGACTCCTACAGGTACTGCCTGGATGATCTTGGACAAGTTCTGGGAGAATTATCTTTATCAGGCAAGATTCTTGTTTTCTTCCCTTACTTTCTCCCAAACAAATGGAGTCTTGCTTTTTGTTCTGAGCCATCAAAAGTTGGGGATGGAGTGACATAGCACCCCTGTGGCCACCACCATGACTGTTCTGGATGAGACCTGAAGTCAGCATAGCACTGGGTCTCACCCAAGACCTGCTGTACCCACTCCCTGGCTACTCAAGGGGCTCTAAAATCAGCAGGTGGCAAGGCCAGCCAGGCCTGTGTCCTTTCTTTTAGGACAGTGAGGTCCCCCTAGGCTCCAGGTGGGTCCAGAAGTATTTTCTGGGAGTCAGGAACGGCAGCTTAAAACCTTAGAAACCTACCTGGTATTCTATTGTATTGCAGCTGAGCTAGCACTTAAACCACAAGATGCAGTCCTTCTCACTTTTCCCTCTCCTTTACAAAGGCAGAGAAGGCTCATCTCATAGCCACCATCACTACCACAGGCTATGAGAAGTAATACCAGACTACTGATGTTCTCTTAAGTCCCAAGGGCTCCTAAGTCATCTTGTGGTGAATGCCAGCTGGTTTAGGACTCATCCTTCAGGGAACCTCCTCTGGCCCAGGGCAGAATGAGAAATGCCATCTAAGAGTCAAGTTCTAGAACTGAGGACCCCAGGACCCCTCCTGGTGCTCTACCCTGCTGTGGCCATGCTGGTACCCAAGATGCAAGACAAAGTCCTTTTCACTTTTTCCTCTACTTTTCTCAAGCAGAAGGAGTTTTGTCCCATATTTGCCACAGTTGGTCTATGTGCTTAGTCTTAACTGAAACCAGCAAACCTCAGAGCCTCACCCAAGGCACTTGATGTAGTACCTGGGTATCACTGCTGGTTATTCAGGGTCTTGGGGCTCTCCATCTAGCAGGTGATGAAGGCCACCAGGAGTAGGCTCTTTCCTTCGAGGTGGTGAGTTCCATTTTGGCCCATGGTGTGTTTAGAAATGTCATCTGGGAGCTAAGGCCTGGAATGGGGGCCTCATGACACTGAATCGTGCCCTATCCTACTGTGGGTGAACTGGTATCCAAGATGCAAGACACAGTCATCCCCACTCTTCCTTTTCTTCTCCTCAAATGGAAGGAAGGTGTCTCTTTTGAAGCCATGAGCTGTGTATCCTGGGGTTAGGAGAGGGATGATGCCACCACTCCCTCGTCCACCTGAGCTGGTATGTAAGTAGGTAATGTTCCCTGGCCCACCAAGTCCACTGTCTTTAGGTCTAGTTCCTTCACCTAGGAGCTGCAGTCTTATGGCATAGACTGCCTTTCAAGTTTACTTAGAGACACAGAGCACTGTAGCCCTCAGTGGCAAGGTTTTCAAGAACTCAAGTTCTGACTACTGGGATCTGTGATTCCCCTTTGGCTAGGGCTGGTTTAAATCTTCCCTCTGTGGACAGATGTCAGTGGAGTTTGGTCTTGCATTTCTTTTTGCTGTAACAGGACAGCACTGGTTCAGTGCCTCAGAGTTGCTGTGTTCTTTTTCCAAAACCCAGAGATGCTCTCCATACCAGGTTTCTGATACTGGCAGGGGTTGGGGAGAGGTGATATTGGTGATTCAGGACTGTTTTGTCTATTTCTTCAATGCCTTTTCTAGTGATATAAAGTTAAAACCAGGTACTATGGGTGCTCACCTGAATTTTTGGTTCTTATGAAGGTGTTTTGTGTGTTTGTATATAGTAATTGCTAAATTGGTGTCCTTGCAAGTAGACATTCAGTAGAGCCTTCTATTCCACCATCTTGCTCTTCCTTTTCCCAAGATGTTTCTTTTAAAGTATTCTCGGATCACTGCTCAGACAAAAAACTTGAAGGAATACTTGTGGAGATCTCTGGAGCTAAATCTCTGTGTGGCTCCCTTCTCTCTGATAGTCTTCCCATAAATTGTATTAAACTTGAGCTCCTTGAATTCTGACCTCTATCAGAAACTCAGCAGGATGGCCAAGCTCTGTTTGGCAGTCCCAAATGTTAGATTCTCAGTGTTGCTGCCAGCAAAGCACCTCTAGGCAGGAAGCTGGGTCAGTCTTAGGGCTTACTTTGTTTCCTTTTCCTTGGAGGTTACAATCCAATGCTGCCTGTTATCTAGTGTGTTAAAATTTTTATTTATGTAGTTTTTCCAGTTAACCATTTTATGGAGAGAAGGTAAATCCATTAGCTGTTACTCCAATATGGCCAGAAGTTAGCTTGATTCATTTCAAGATGGAATTATAGTAATGGTTTCACAACTTAAACTGCTTATGCATATTTGTCATTTTTCTAATATTCTTTGTAAGACTACTTTATTTTGGCTTGAGATATTACCAACTCAATGTTGTTAGAGGGACTGGATTATTATTTGGCTCATAAAAATGAAATAAAACCTTGAAAATAGATTAAGAAACTGTGCTTTTTCCCTATAATATCAAGGAGTGAAGGATATTCCCCAGACTTTAAAAACAGGTGATCATTTTCTAAGAGATCTACATTATTATATCTAGTTGCCTAGTACAAACCTATATCAGCTCATCTTTCATGTTGATTGTGTAAAAAGGAATCAGAATTGCACTATATGAGAGCTCTCAAACCAGCCTATGTGGCTTTTTGAAATTCTCATTATTGTAACAACTTTTCATTATGGTGAGACATAAATATATAGTTCATTGTTTATATTTGACTTATGAAGGGGCCATTCCTATAGAATATTAATATAAAATAGCAGGTCAGATAACTTTACCTTTGGTTAATTTTGATTAACTACTCTCTTGTAGTTAACTAAAGCACTGAATAAAGTACAAAAACTTTGTCTTAATTGTAGTTTTGGGTAAAAATAATTCTTTAGCATACATTTTTAATTAGATTTCCCAGAAAATAGTTTGATTATAGAGTGCATTACTCTGTGTAAATAGGACATTGCATAAAGCTGGGAAGTAGGAGCAGGAATAAGAAGATGGCAGACAGGGAAAAACTTTCTCTTTTTTTTTTTTTTTTGAGGTTTCAGTATTATGTTCAAGTTTTATTTTTAGTGATGTTAATTGCATTTGAAGGGGAGAATTTAATTCCACAAAAAAATGGAAGACTTTAAAATGTACCCATTAAACTGCTAAAAAATGAATTGAGTGATGACAATACAACAGAAGTTCAATTTAGATTCTGAGTATTGTTACCATGTGATTAAAATCACACAGACTCTTCCAAGCTTATAGCTCGAGCTCCTGGAAGCTATTTCATATTCTGGTACAAGGGCAAAAAACCACAACATGAGAAGGAATTAAGTCCTGAATTATTGGTTTCATCACATTTATCCTCTTTATCCCCAAATGGCCAAAAGAAACAGTTATTACATACTGCAGACCTTTTGGTGTAAAAGAGATGATGATGAATTGTGATGGAAACAGGCCATGAACATCTGTCTAAAAAAGTTCCTTTCAGGTGAGTTTGTACCCACCATCAACTAACGAGCCTCCCTCTCATCTATTAGAGTTAAGAAACCAAGGTTTGGTTCTTAGGAGATCACAATTTCATTCATTTACTCACTATAAATTTATAAAGTGCCTCCATATTGTCAGCTTCCATTTGCAAACATTTCTAGATAAAAAAGAAATCTGACATTTCCAGAAAAACCAAATTTCCTCCAACTCTATAGCTGAAAAGGCCTTCTTCTGGAATTGAGTTTCTTCTGTACCTTTGAAAGGGTAACACCTTAAAGCTGAATCATTCTTAACCCAGAGGCCTAACATGATATTTAGCAATACCTGCGTCCCAGAAATACAACATTAAAAGATACACTAAATTATGAAGATACCTATGCTACAAAACTGTTTAAAATTAAACAGCTGTACAGTATTCATTTATACTTGAAATTCCAGTCTTAGACCAAGCTTGTGAGCATGAACGTTCTTACCATCCAGGAAAGCTGACAGTATCAATCTGATACTTGGCTTTAGGGTCTGTATATACCATAAACCTAGAAGGCTGAAGTTGTTCACTTTATCCAAGAAGCAAGCATCAGGGTTGATCTGATACTTGGCTGCTATTTCAAAGCAAGTGTTACATTTTTCTGCTGTCCAGGCGAGACTCACAGCCCTCTCATCTTCCTGTTCATTTTCTGGTAAATAGAGCCACCAAACACTATCCCGTCATTCACATTAGTGTGAAGCTGGAATTCATCAGTCTTCTACTCAACCGCAAAGTTGCTCTGGGTCCCTTGGGACTTTGCAGTCTCGAAATTCATCTGGTAACCAGCCAGCCAACCGTTGTACACAGCACCAGAGAGCCTCTGATTGAAGGCTCAGCAATTTCAAAATCTATGCCACGGCTCAGGTTATGTGCACCACAAGCACTCTGTCTTGATTTTAGCATTTTTTTCTCCAGGTTAGGATGAATCAAAGGTCAGCTTTGGTTTTTCTTCCCCAGTGAGAAGGATGAATCAAAGGTCAGGTTCAGTCCATGTGCATTACTCTTCCATGGTAATCTCAGTGCCTATTGTGTTGTTATGTTCCATTTCTCTTTAAACATCAGACCGTGATCAGCCCATCTGTACTTGGTTTCCAGACTGTCCTTCACTTTGGTCGTCCCAGTGTTGGCTGAGGCTGAGCTTGTAAATTCCAATCCATTCTCAGAATTTGTTTTCAAATCAAGTTTTATTAAGCCAAATCCATAGCCCTTGGTGAAAACATCCCTGGCAGATTTGCCAAGATAAGCACATGTGGGCAGCATGGCCATCTTCTGCTCAGAGGTAAGAGTCACGTGGGCTACCACATGGATTGTGGCGCAGAGGTAAAAGTGGAGCCAGCAGTGGGGCCAAGGGTGGAATGGCACCGAGAGGGGAAAACTTTCAAAAATCAGAAGAAAAATTGAGAGTGAAGACACTGAAGTTTGACTAGTATTGTGGGTTGAATTGTGCCCCACTACTAAAAAAATATGTTGAAATCTGCTATGGTTTTAATGTGTCCCCCAGAAGTCTCTGTGTTGAAAACTTAATCCCTTTTGAAATAGTATTGAAACATAGGGCATAACAAGAGGTCATTGAGTCATGAAAATGAGGCCCTCAAGAATGGATAAATGTCATTGGCATGGGAGTGGATTAGTTATGACAGTGAATTGTTATACAGTGAGTCTAGTCCTTGGTGTCTCTCTCTGTCTTGCATCCTCACTCACCAATGATGCCTTCTGCCTTTCTGGGGTGACCCTTTTCGGATGCTGGCACCATGCTCCCAGACTTCCCTCTCTCCCAATCTGGGAAAAAAAATGTTTTTTTAAAATAAATTACCCAGTTTGTGCTATTCCGTTAACAGAAGCGGAAGATGGACTAAAACAGAAAATTGGTACTGTGAGTAGGGATATTGCTATAATAATACCCAAAAATATGGAAGTGGCTTTGGAACTGTGTCATGAGCAGAGGCTGGAAGAATTTGAAAGAGCAGATTAGAAAAATCCTAGATTTCCATTAATGGAGCATTAGGGGTAATTCTGGTGAGGACTCAGAAGAAGACAAGGAATGTCAGGAAAGTCTGGAATTTCTTAGAGATAACTCAAGTGGTCATGATTAGAATGTTGATAGACATATGATCAGTAAAGGACATTCGATGAAGTATCAGACAGAAATAAGGAATCCCTTATTGGAGAGTGGAGTAAAGGCCATCTTGCTATAAAGTTGCAAAGAACTTGTCTGAACTGTGTTCATGGCTGGAGGCTTTATGAAAGGAGGCATTTAAGAGTAATGAGCTAGCATATCTAGCAGAAGAAATATCTAAGCAGTAAAGCATTCAGTATGCTGTGTATCTACTTTTCATCACTTACAGTAAGATGTGAGAGGAAAGAAATGACTTATAGATGGAATTTATAATCTAAAAGAAAGTAGAGCAGAAAGATTTGGAAAACTCAGTATGGACATGTGTTAGAGAGTGAAAGCATTTTCAGGAGAGAAAACCAGGGGTGTGGCCCAGCAACTATTTGCCAAGGGATTATCAAGATAATGGTAAAAAGACACTGAAGACGTTTCAGATATCTTCAAGGTTTTCTCTTCTATCACAGGCCCAAGCTCTAGAGGGGCAGAATTGTTTTAGGGGACTAGCTTCTCTAGGCCACCTCAGGTCTCTACTCCCTGCATTTTGGCACAGCATTCTTCACCTGCCTCACCCATAGATTAAGTGGCCCTATGTGCAGCTCAATCTGCCACTTCAGAACATACAAGTGAGAAATCTTGACAGCATCCATGTGGTGCTAATTCAGTTGTGCACAGAATGTAAGAGCTATGAGGGCATGGCTTCTTCCATGTAGATTTCAAAGGATGTCACAGAGAGCCTGAGGGCCCAGCTAGAAAACTCCTTCAGGGTCAGAGCTGCTGCAGAGAGTCCCTACTAGGCCAAGTCCTAGTGAGGCCATGGAAGTGGGGCCACTCCCAAGATCACAGAACTGTAGGGTTCCCAGCATGCAACTCTAGCCTGGGAAAGCTATAGTCATGAGACTCCAATACAAGAGCACTGAAGCATGAGACCAGCAAAGCCATAGGGTAGGGCTGTCTGAGGCTGTCTGAGGCTTTGGGGGCTCAACTCCCTCCTCAGATCAGGATGTCTAGCACACATATATATAAATATACACACACACACACACACACACACACACATATATACATGCTAGACACACACACACATATATATATATACACACACACACACACACATATATATATATGGCACTTAGCATTGTGCCTGTCAAGTAGTAAGCATTTATTAAATCCTGGCAAATATTAGCTTGAAGGAGAGAACCAGCAATGGTAAGTCTTACTTTAAAATATTCCAAATATAGAACCTGATAATTATAACGCTGAAGTCATAGGATTAGGGTAATACGTAATAAGTGAATAGTACGTGGCCTCTTAACAACTTTTTGGATACTCAGTTCAGATATATAAAAAGAAAACAATAAACCTATCTGTCTGTACATCCTTTCATATATACATTTATTCTGTCATGATTTGTTCAAATAACCAATTTCAATGGTTTGTGAAATGCAAACTAAGTGTAATAATTTAGAACTGAGTATTTTTTGCCTGTTACAAAAAATTTTTATGTTAATCTGTTTTGAATCTGAAGGTTTTTTTACTTTTTTCAAAAATCTTCTACAATTCCTTTAAAAATGACACAAAATGCGCTGCTCTTCATGCCTTACAGTAGCACAAGTTTGGCAATATCAAAAATAATTGGGCTAAATGTTTCTCTGGAAGCCCAGGTAAACTTTATTTGAAAAGAAGTCAGAAAAAGAAAATTAGAATGCTTTTTTTTTTTTTTTTCAGTTCTGACATCCAGAATAAGAAGACTTTTTCATCCAGAATTGTATTCTGGCATAATAGTTGCTGATGGGTGAGAGCAAAATATACTAGAGAAGAAGTGCTATAGTGGAGTACTATATAAAGATACTAGAGAAGAAGTGCTATAGTGGAGTATTATATAGAGACAGTAAAGAAGGGCCGGGCATGGTGGCTCATGCCTGTAATCCCAGCACTTTGGGAGGCTGAGGTGGGTGGATCAGGAGGTCAAGAGATTGAGACCACCTTGGCCAACATGGTGAAACCCTGTCTGTACTAAAAAATACAAGAATTAGCTGGGCCTGGTGGTGCGTGCCTGTAGTCCCAGCTACTCGGGAGTCTGAGGCAGGAGAATTGCTTGAGCCTGGGAGGTGGGGAGGTTGCAGTGAGCCGAGGTTGCAGTGAGCCAAGATCACGCCACTGCACTCCAGCCTGGCGCCTGCTGACAGAGCAAGACTCAGTCTCAAAAAACAAAAGAAGATGCTAAAGAAGAAGTGCTATAGTGCAGTACTATAGAGATACTAGAGAAGAAGTGCTGTAGTGGAGTATTATATAGAGATACTGAAGAATAAGTGCTATAGTGGAGTACTATAGAGATACTAGAGAAGAAGTACCATATGGAGTATTATATAGCAATACTAGAGAAGAAGTGCCATAGTGTAGTGTTATATAGAGACAGTAGAGAAGAAGTGCTACAGTGGAGTACTATTTAGAGATATTAGAGAAGCACCATAGTGGAGTATTAGATAGAGATATTAGAGAAAACATGCCATAGTGGAGTACTATAGAGATACTAGGGAAGAATTGCTATAGTGGAGTACTATATAGCAATACTAGAGAAGAAGTGTTATAGTGGAGTATTATATAGAGGTTTTACAGAAGTGCTATAGTGGAGTACTGTAAGAATGGTGTACAAGATTTGCAAGCTCCTGTTTTTAAGGAGCTAGTGGGATAAATTGGATATGTAAATAAACAATTACAACAGAATGTGATAAATGCACATGTCATAAACTGTAATAAATGTACTTGTTAGGAACTGTGAATCTTACAGGAGCAGCATTAAAGCCAGACTTGAGAGAATCAGTAAATATTTTCTATAAACATGTCATTAGACTCTTACCTTAAAGAATGTTATTAAGTTAATAACTGAAAGAATTACTTGTAGAGAGTCAGATGAAGAGATAAGAGGGAGAGTTTTCCTGGCAGAGAGAAAAACATGTATGGGGACTTGGAATGAGAGAGATAAAGGTAAATTTGAGAAAATAAAATGAGTTAATTTTGGCTGTGATGTAGATTATAAGGCATAGTGACTTGAATGATCACGTAAAGATGATAGGTAGTCAAATATTATGAAGAATCTTAAACACTATATTAAGGAGTTGGAATTCTATCCCAAGGGTAAGCAGGAGCCATTTTATGATTCTAGGCAGGTGAGCAATATGATTAGTTTTGAATTTTAGAAAATTTACTTTTGCTGCTGTGTGGAAAATAAATTGAAGGGGGCCAAGACAAGAATGAAATATGAGAATCAGAGATGAGTCTGATGGAGGTATAGAGGGGAGACATGGTATGACTTTAATCAGGGTAGAGTTAATCATAAAAAAGGCAATGAATGGATTTAAGAAACACTCAAGATGTAGAATTAACTGAATTTGATCATGGGGTATTATGTAGGTAGTGAGGCATAAAATTCAGATTAGGGGAAGATTAACTTTAGATAGGAAGACAAACAATTATAATGTAAAACAGAATGGGTATGGATTGAAGTAACTTTGAAAGTAATTTGGCTAATATCCAGAATTTACAAGGAACTTACACATATTTACAAGGAAAAGACAACCTCATCAAAAGTGGGCAAAGAACATGAACAGATACTTCTCAAAAGAAGACATTTACACAACAAACAAACATTTAAAAAAAAAAAAGCTCAACATCACTGATCAGCAGAGAAATGCAAATCAAAACCACAATGAGATACCATCTCACACCAGTGACAATGGCAATGTTTTAAAAGTCAGGAGACAATAGATGCTGGTGAGGCTGTGGAGAGACAGAAATGCTTTTACGCTGTTGGTAGGAATGTAAATTAGTTCAACCATTGTGGAAGACAGTATGGCAATTCTTCAAGGATCTAGAACCAGAAATATCATTTGACCCAGCAATCTCATCACTGGGTATATACCCAAGTGAATATAAATCATTCTACTATAAAAACACATGCACATGTATGCTTATTACAGCACTGTTTACAACAGCAAAGACATGGAACCAACCCAAATGACCATCAGTGATAGACTGGATTAAAAAAATGTGGTACATATATACCATGGAACACTATGCAGTCACAAAAAGGAATGAGATCATGTTCTTTGCAGGGACATGGGTGAAGCTGGAAGCCATCATCCTCAGCAAACGAATGCAGAACAGAAAACCAAACACCGTATGTCCTCACTCATAAGTGGGAGTTGAACATTGAGAACACATAGACACAGAGAGCGGAGCACCACATACCAGGGCCTATTGACGGGGAAGGGGAGGGAACTTAGAGGATGGGTCAATAGGTGCAGCAAACCACCATGGCACAAGTATATGTATGTAACAAACCTGCACGTTCTGCACATGCATCCCGTTTTTGTTTTTGTTGTTGATTAAAAAAAAAAAGAAGTAATTAGAAGACAGGTATATTTCCATCTATTGACTTCTATTTTCTCTGGAAAGTAGAAGATAAAGCTATTATCTGAGAGTGAGGGAAAAATGGTCAGATGTAGGACTTGAGACAGAGAAAATTGAAAATAGTGAAAAATGAGAGTATTGAGAGCTGAAAAGTTAAACATAAAAAATTTCAAGGAATACTTGAAGGTCCAGTTCAGACTGTATATCATCAACTTGTGACAGCACCTGTGTGTGTGTTTGTCTGTGTTTATAGTAGTGGTGGTGGTGGTGGTAGCAATAGTAGTATTTAATTTTATAGGTTTGGAAAAAGCAGATACTTTGATTTCCTTAGAATTTAGGGTTTGCTCTACAGAAGAATAGTAGATCAAAAAATGTGAGTATTAATATGAGATTTGTATATTGATGAACTAACTAGTACAAACTAAACAGACAGAAAATGAAGGCAAGAGGAGAAAGATGGGTTTAATAACTGCAGATACCTGTGCAAAACCTGAAATATGTAAGTGAAATGAAAGAAGCACAGAAATATAATAAATAAAAGGTTTCTAAAGAAGATTGTAGAAGTGGAAAACTGGTTAATGAATAAGTGTAGGGCATAACCCATAAATTTCTGTGGATGTCTAACAAAGAGGTAAAGGTCCTTGGAAATATAAAAGTGAATAAACTTGGAGGCCAAAGTACTGGATGGATCAAGAGGGAGTTTAAAATCACTGTAATTGTGGTAAGACTTGGGGATGGAGAAGAAAATCTTGAGTGAAATAGTAAAGCCTTAGTATAGAAAAAGGAGCTGATAGATGAAACAAAAATGAGACATTGAGGATAACATACACAAGTAAATGAACTTTAAGATCTAAGGAAAACTTTGGATGGAAAATAGTATTCTGAAAAGGGCAACAGAGAATAAGAAGAATATGAGTATATGATAAAAGAGTTTCCTAAAATTTCTAGATAACAAACTTACTGCATTGACAATGCCCAAAATACTGTTTCACTAATACTCTGCTTTCTAGTTTATCACTATATACCTTTATGTATGTTGAGTTATACATAGATCTATGTGTTTTTGTTGGGGGTTTATAAATTGTGTACTTTTATAAGTGGAGTGCCATATATCAATAATAGGATACCAAAAATGCATCTTCTTTCATAACTCTTGAAGTTTAAATAATATTTCGTTTCCTAGCTACCCTGTTGTCCATTGCAATTTCCTCTTGGTCGCAAATCAGTCTGCACTGCCACTGTGGTTCTGGGAAGAAGACTAAAGCCAGCAGTTTTGAAAAGTTGTTTTGAATTAGACAGTGAGGGTTCAAAAAGGTGATCTTGCAATATTTATTATTTCAAATCATTTGAAGAGTTTTTATTGTCCTGTTTATTATGCTAAGTTAATTGTTTCTATGATAAAGAGATCTCCCATAGGAAATATTTTCTTGTCTAAATAAATTTAATGAAGCTCGAATGGTACATTTTGGCCTCACTTCACAGGTTTTGAAGAACTTCAAATCTTAAAGCAAATTTTTATTCCAAAATAAGTGAGAGAAAGTCACAGACGACAGATCAGTTCCAATACCTGCAGAGTCTACCAATTAAATAGATGTTCCTTGGCAGTATTTTAACCTGCTGTTAATGATGCTGGTTCAATTTGAATTCATCTAGTTGATGCTCTCATTTCCTGATATAAAATTATAGGGAAAAGCAAATAATCCCTCTTATTTTCCATGCTTGTAGGTCCCCATCTCTTTCACTTCTTTATGGTTAATTGCCAAAATGGACTCCAGTCAACTAAGTTATCCTGTCTTAAACATGCTGCTCTTCTCATTAAGTCTTCTCCATAAATTCTGTTTTCTTTTTCAAAAGCCTCACTTCATTTGGTATCACTCCTGTGGGAAGTCTTGATTAGATTAACTTCATCTAACTGTATGCATGCAGCTGCTTTCTAATGCTTTAGATATATTTGTAATTCTTATCTTAGTGAAAAGGATATATGTCTTTCATCTCCATTTCTCCAACTCCCAGCACAGTACCTAACACATAGTGGACAGTCGTATCAAAATTGTTCCTTTACACCATTTGTCTTTGGGTCATATTTTTTGTCTCTCTCTGAATTCACTCTGACAAGCTGCATAAGTTACTAGAGTTTAAATAGGACCAGATATAGCAGCATAGGATCCCTTTGGCAAACTCTGGATATCCACCTCTACAGCTGTCTTTGATTCAGGTATTACATGCTTAAGTATTTAGGAGTCTTTCTAAACAGAAAGTGTGACTTGGGTTTTTTCACAGAATCAAGTTAGAATTCTGAAAGGTAGGCTTAAATGTCAATAAATAAGCAAAAAGTAGACCAGTTTTTCTCAAAGTGTAAGCTCCTTAAAGGTCTGTGTCAAGTTTGTAAAACTGACACTGTCTAGTACTTTGGAAATATATATAGAAAGAGACATTCAATATGTTTTAATAATAATTTTTATATAATGGCATAAAGATTAAAATATTAAAGGCAACTATAATAATCAGAAGAATGGTGAAGCTCCAAAGTGGAAGCAATGTAGTATAGTGAAAATAACACTATTAAGCATGACAGGATTCAGGTTCTAATCTATCACAGTTGGTTGGCCCTGAGCAATTTGCTTAACTTTTCTGAGCCAGACTTCTCTTATTTGTCAAATGAGATGTTTGAGATGTTGAAGGAGACGGTCTTTAAGATTCTTACAGCTTTTCTAAGCTGTGATATTTTACAGAATCATAGAAAAGTATAGAGAGTTGTATGATATAATTGTGGTTATTAGAATACAATGAATATATCAGAGCTTCTTCTCTAAAGAGAAGAATATTCATTATTAAATTCATGAAGGCAATTGAGAGGGTGTTCCAAAGTGCCTAGGAAACTGAACATACAGTAAATGTCTGCTATAGTTTATAAAGATTAGAAAATATTTCAGAATTATCTTTTAAACATTTAGTTTTGCAGTTGAGGAATGTGAGGTTCAAGAAGTTCATTTGCTTGCTTAATTTCACACTCAGCAGGTAAACTGTGAAAATTATGCCAGAATTCAAGTAGGTCGTTAACAATAAGGTAAGTAGTTATTCTATTTTTCCAATTATTTGCATCAAAGAGAAAAAGTGAGGTTTGGGCAACATCGCCAATGGCTAATATTTGGTTTGATAAAAAGAAAATTACTTGCAACCAAATATTGGTAATATCTTCAATACAGAGAGTTCTGACAAATCAGTATAAACTTAACAAGGCCAGGTGTGGTAGCTCAAGCCTGGGATCCCCCGTGCTTTGGGAGGCAAATGTTCTGAGGATCGCTTTTGCCCAGGAGTTTGAGACCAACCTGAGCAACATAGGGAAACCCTGTTTCCACACACACACACACACACACACACACACACACAAAATGCAAACATTAGCTGAGTGTCGTGCATGCCTGTAGTCCCAGCTACTTGGGAGCCTGTTGCAGGAGAATTGATTGAACCTGTAGGTAGAAGCTGCAGTGAACTGCAATGGCACCCCTGCACACCATCCTGGGTGACACAGAGATACCTTGCCTCAAAAAAAGGTAATCAAATAATTTTTAGAACTTCATGATTATACAAGTCACAGAAATGATTAGAAATTCTGATTAATTTGAAATTTTATTTGCTAATTTATAATTAAGTGCACATAAGAAACATTTTCTTGGTCAGAATTAATGTATTGATAACCATGATGTCATGTAAGTTAGATATTTTATAAATCTACAAATGACGTTTGGACATAAATACTATGGACAGGGAAGACAAATTTATATCAGAAGCATTGACTCCAATTAGTAGACTTTTTTGCTTTTATATTAATAAGGGAAATGTTCTAATTTAATCAACCTGTTACCTGGTTGCTATATGATCCCTCTCCTGTCCACCTCCGACTCCCCTTAAAAGTCATAAGGCTTTGTTGTTAAAAGTTCAAGAATGTTACAGTGTCTGTAGAATATTAATCATGAATCCATTAAGCAAAAATGGAAACGGCTGGGAAATCAACTATGTGACAGGTTGATTAAATTAAAACACTCTTACCATGAAAGGACAATTTCTTCTAATTGGAATCAACACTTTGGATATGTATTTGTTTTCTCTGTCTGTACTATTTATGCCAAAACCTCATTTGCAGACTTAGAAAATATCTACTTAGGTTGGTGCAAAAGTAATTGCGGCTTTTTCATCATCTTGCTACATTGTACTTATCAGGCCATATCAGCATGCTATTATCAATATATTAGATAAACACAATTCCTATGAAATGACATTGTAGATAGTCTTCAAGATAGCAAACATCTAGCATGTAAAGCAATTTTATCTCTGCTGTGAGGGTTAAACAGACAAAAATAATGAAAACTATAGATACAATAAAATATTAAGACATGCAGATTACCCCAAAAGGACATATTTTTACATCAAAAGCATAAAAGGTGTTGTAAAAAGAGAGACTAAAAGTGTAAAGTTGTTATCAGGAAAGAATAGTCAGCTTTAAATTTAAGACATTTTTATATAAACATCATAGTAACTACAAACAAAAAACCTAAAATAGAGGCACAAAATATATTTTAAAAAAAGGATTCGAAAGAGGTAACAGGAGATTATCAAACAAAGGAAGGCTGTAGGAAAGAAAAAAGAAAACAAAAGATTTTCAAAACAGCCAGAAAACAAATTACCAAATGGCAGTAGCAAGTCCTTACCTATCAACAATTACCTTGAAGGTAAATGGATTAAATTCTGCAATCAAAAGTTATAGAGTGGCTGAATGGATTTATCAGAAACTCAAGATCCAACCATATGCTGCCTACAGGAGAATTGCTTCACTAGTAAGGACACATACTGAAAGGGAAGGGATGGAAAAATATATTCAATGTAAATGGTAACCAAAAGAAAGCATGGGTAGCAATTCTGATACCAAATGAAATAGACTTTAAATGAAAAACTATAAAAAGAGACATTGAAGGCAGTTATACAATGATAAAGGGTTAATTCATCAAGAAAACATAACAATTTAAAAAACGTATTTACCAAACATTGCAGAACCTAAATGAATAAAGCAATTATCAAATGATCTGAAGTGAGAAACAGACTACAATATAATAATAGCAGTGGTAGGGGACCTCAGTACTCCATTTTCAACAGTTGATATATTATCTAGACAGAAAATCAATTAGGAAACACTGGATTTGAATTATACTTTAGACCAAATGGACCTAATAGACAATACAGAACATTGCTTCCAACAACAACAGAATACACTTTCTTCTCAAGCACACATAAGATATTCTCTAGGATAGATCATATGTTAGGCTACAAAAAAAGTTAACAAATTAAATAGGATTGAAATCATATCAAGTATCTTTCTAATCCTAGTGACATGCAATTAGATCAATAACAAGAAAAATGTTGAAATATTTATAAATACATGGAAATTAAACAGCATACTTCCAAACAATGGATCACAGAAGAAACAAAAATAATTTAAAAATACCTTGAGACAAACAAAACATGAAACACATTATACTAAAATTTACAGGATACAGCAAAAGCAGCCCTAAGAGGGGAATGTATAGCAATAGATGCTTGTATCAAAAAATAAGAAAAGATCTCCAATAATATCATTATACCTAAAGGAGCCAAAAACAAGAATAACAAACTAAGCCGAAAGACAGCAGAGGGAGGATAAGAATAAAAATCAGATCAAAAATAAGTTAGAGGAAAGAGAAACAATGAGATTTATAAACTATCAAAATTTTCCATTGCAACTTTACAACTTAATGACATTTGGGATATTTATAGAATTGGCAATCATCACTACAATACAATTTTATAACATTTCTTTCATACAAGAAAATATATTTTAGGCTGTTATCATTAATCCCTGTAGCAACCCCTAGCTCCAGACAATCTGATCTGTTTCCTGTATCTGTAAATTTGTGTATTCTGGATATTTAATATAAACGGAAACATGCAACATGTGGCCATTTGTATCTGGCTTGTTTCATTTAGCATAATGTTAGGAGATTCATCCATGTAGAGCATATATTAGTATTTCATTCCTTTTTATTGCTGAATAGTATTCAATTTTATAGATTTGCCACATTTTGTATATCCAATCACCAGTTGATTAATATTTGGATTTATCATTAGCATTAGTTGATGTAAATAATACTTTCCTGAATATACACATACAAAACTTTGTGTGGACATATACTTTTATTGTTATTGGGTACATTACCAGGAAATGGAATTTCTGTGCTGTTTGGTTAACTTGTATTTAACATTTTCATAAACTACCAAAGCTACTTTTCCAAAGTAGCTGTATTATTTTACATTTTCACCAACAATGTTAGTGGACTCCTTATTCCATATCCACACATATTCTTAGTGTTTGTGTAATTGATTATAGCATTTTAGTGGAATAATAAAAATGTTCAGGATTTGCACAGTGAAAACTACATAATATAAACTGCATCTCACAAACTGCGATATGTTGTGTTTTCATTTTCATTAAATTTAAAATAATTTCTAATTTTCTATTTAATTTCCTTTTTGGCTTATTCGAAAGTATTCTATTTAGTTTCTATGTATTTGAGGGCTTTCCAGGGACCTTTTTGTTAGTGATTTCTAATTAAATTCCATTGTGGACAAAAAACATACTTATTATAATTACCTTTATAAAAAATTTACTGGGACTTATTTTGTACCCTACCTTATAATCTATCTTGGAGAATATTTTTTTGTGTACTGAAAAAGATGATATATTTTGCAGTCACTGCTAGGCATGTCCTAAAATGTCAGTTAGGTTGAACTGGTTGGCAGGATTGGACCAGCCTATACTTGTATATGTCTATATTGCTGAATCTTTGTCCAAAGTTGCTTTATTAGCTATTGAGGGCAAGATATTGAAATACAGAACTATTATTTTTGAAATGTTTATTACTCCTTTGAATTCTTTCTATATTTGTTTCATGTATTTAGGAGTTCTGTTGTTAGGTATCTATCTATCTATCTATCTATCTATCTATCTATCTAATTGATATGTTGACCCTTTTATCATCATGGAATGCTCTTCTTTGCCTTTAATAATATATCTCATGTTAAAACAAATAATTTTATATTAATATAGCCACTCCAGTTTTCTTTTGGTTAATTTGTGTGATGCATCTACTTATCCCATTTTACAACGTTTATCTTTTACTTAGGGTGATTATTCAAATTTAATGCAATTATTGATATGGTTGGATTTGTGTCTGCCATTTTATTTGTTTTGTGTTTTTCTTTTGTTGTTATTGTTCTGTTACTTCTTTTCTGCATTCTTTATGTTAAGCAATTTTTTTAGTGTATCCATTAATTTCTTTGATGATGCTTTTACTATATTATTTTCACTCATTTGCTTACTGTTTGCTCTAGGGAATACAGTATGCATCTTATCAAAATTTATTTCAGAAAAGTAATACTTAATTCTGGTGAAAAATAGAGACTTTGCTCTAAATTATACATCCTCTCCCAACTTTGAGTTATTATTGCCAAATCTATTATTACATCTACATATAGTATGTTATAAACCCAGTAATATAAGTATCACAAGTATTGACATATCTTTTATTTTTTAAAGAAGAAAACTATATTTATGAAGTCCTTTATTACAATCTACATATTTACCATTTCTAGTAGCTTCATTTCTTCATGTATTTCAGCTTATCATCTGTGTTTCTTTTCTTTTATCCTTAAGAATTTCAGTATTTCTTATAAGCCAGGTCTGCTGGCAGCAAGTTATCTTTGTTTATTTGGAAATGCCTTTATTTCAGTTTCACTTTTGAAAGGTAGACTTGCTACATAGAATTATTGTTTGACATCTTTCCCCTTTCAGAATTATCAAAATAACCACATTTAGGTGTAATGCACACACTATAAAATTCACCATCCTCAAAGTACAATTTAATAGTTTTTAGTATATCCATAAATTTTTGACTTGGTCACTATTATCTAATTCCAGAACATTTTTATCACCTGAAAACGAACTTCATACCTATTAGAAGTCACTGCCAGCCGGGCGCGGTGGCTCAAGCCTGTAATCCCAGCACTTTGGGAGGCCGAGGCGGGTGGATCACGAGGTCAAGAGATCGAGACCATCCTGGTCAAGATGGTGAAATCCCGTCTCTACTAAAAATACAAAAAATTAGCTGGGCATGGTGGCACGTGCCTGTAATCCCAGCGACTCAGGAGGCTGGGGCAGGAGAATTGCCTGAACCCGGGAGGCGGAGGTTGCGGTGAGCCGAGATCGCGCCATTGCACTCGAGCCTGGGTAACAAGAGCGAAACTCCGTCTCAAAAAAAAAAAAAAAAAAAAAAAAAGAAGTCACTGCCCCTGGCAACCACTTATCTACTTTTTGTCTCCATAGACTTGCCTAGATTGGATAGTTAATTTAAATACAGTCAAACATGTGGCCTTCTGTGATTGTGTTTTTTTCACTCAACATAATGTTTTCAAGTTTTATCTATGTTAGTGACATATAGCAGAATTGTATTCATTTTTATAGCTGAATAATATCTCATTGTTTGGAAATATCACATTTTGTTTATCCATTCATCAGTTGATAGAAATTTTGTTTCCTGTTTTTTGAACGGTATAAACACTGCTATTATGAACATTTATGTAAGACATTTTTTTTATTAGATATTTAAGTAGGAGTGGAATTGTTGGATCATACGATAAGTATATGCTTAGGTTTTTGAGAAACAACTACTTCCCAGAAGTGTGCTTCTCTCTCAGCACTTTGAATGTCATTTCACTACCTCTAGCATCCATTACTTCTGATAAGAAGTTAGTTTTCAGTTGCTTTTCTCTTACCGTTTTCAAAATTTTCTCTTTGTTTTTGACTTTCAAAAGTTTGACCTTGATATTCTAAATGTGAATCTTTTGGCAGTTCTCCCATTTGGGTTTCATTTACCTTCTTGCATTTTTACATGCAATATATAATATAATTTGGGAAGTTTGCATTCATTATATCTGTATACACACACATCTCTCTCTTTCTCTTTCTCTCCACACACACACACACACACACGCACACACACACACGTGTGTGTGTGTGTGTATATATATATATACATACAAACTTTTTTCTACTCTGGGACTTGGTATATATATATATGTATGTATATATATATATACACACACATATACATATATATGTATGTTTTTTATATATATATATACACACACATATATATATAACATACATATATATATACACACACACATACATATATATAACATACATATATATGTATGTATGTGTATGTGTGTGTGTGTGTGTATATATATATATATATACATACATATATACATACATACATATATATATACCAAGTCCCAGAGTAGAAAAAAGTTTGTTGTTTCTTTTTTACTACACAAATGCTTTAGTAGGTGAAACCACATACTATTAAAATGCTGTAAAATGCAGTGGCATGCAACATGAAGATACGAAGAAGTGCACACACAGTGAGACATGGGTATCACAGACTACGTTGTGAGTAAATAAAGAATTCATACCACCTCCACCCTTCCCCAGTAACAGAAGGATCTAGATCACCTCTTCAGCCTACTCCTCAGCTGTGATGTGCCAGTACTGTTGGTACTCGGACACCGCATGAGTCTATGTTGCTCTCAGGCTCAGTGAACTCCATGTCGTAACCTTTCTACTCTGAGACTTCTGTTACATGCATATTAGTATACTTATTATTGTCCTTTAAATCTCTGAGGCTACATTAATTTTATTTTTCAATCTCTTTCTCTCTGCTCTTCTGATTGAAAATTTCTGTTGATCTTCAAGTTTATGGATTCTTTTTTCCAGCTCAGATATTCTGTTGAGTCCAGTCATTATCATCTAAAACTTTTGAATTTCCATTTGATTATTTTTTAATATGGTTTGTATTTCTTTATTGAGAGTACTTTGATTAGATGAGTTATCATTATATTTTCCTTAAATTCTTCAAAGTTTTCTTCAGTTCTTTGACTATAGTTATAATAGTTGCTTTTATGAGATTGTCTTTTACATCTAACATCTGGAGTCACTTGAAATCAATTTCTATTCACTGCTTTTTTCTTCAGTATTGGTCACAGTTTCCTGTTGTTTTTTTTTCTTCTGTCATAAATTGAGTTAAAACCTGGACAATTTAGACAATATACTGTTTCCAGATTCTGTTTTTTAAACTTGTTGACTTTTGACACAGTAAATAGTTGCCTCTGGCCTGGTTGTTTTCTTTTAAGTCTAAAAGTTTCATTTATACCAAACTGATGTATGTAATATATAGGAATTTGTGATTTGTAGAAATACCTTAAAAAGGATGCACTCAGTCTTTCCAAACCTACATGTCTTCACCCAAATCTTATTCCTATACATTCCTAGCTTCTTAGATATCTTCAAATAATTTCAAAATGTCCTTGATTTTCTTTACTTTTGCCATATATGTGTACATCTGTAAAATATATGCTTTTTATTTTGTATTGACTTTATAAAAATGCTGTTATAATGTATGTAGTCAGCTGCAATGATATATTTTTTCTAGACAAAATTGTGATTCTAAGATTTATCTCTATTTATGTATTTGGTTATTATTTACTTATTTGCACTGATATATGGTATTTCACAAAGTGTCTCTTTTGTTCTCTCACGAATAATGTGGTCGTTTTTAAATGTTTGCAATTGTGAACAATGCTGATAAGAATATTCTTGTTTCTCACCATGCACATGCATGTATATTTCTTTAATGTATAAATCTAAAGTATTGCTTGTTCATTAAGTATGAACAAGTTTAGTTTACAAATTAATGCCAAGTTTTTGTTTTTCCCCATAGTCAGACCTTTTGAACCTTTCATCAGCAGTAAGGCTTCTAGGAGCTACACATTTTTGCTCACACTTGGTATTGTTAGTTTATGTTTCTTGTAGACATGCTGAAAGTTTCTCTTGCAGACTTTTTATTTCACATCATTGGTCAGCATCGTCTTATAACCTAATGTATATTTAAACCCATCTCTTGCAAGGATAATACAATACTATAATTGGCTACCTATGCTGTTAAATATGGTAACCATCATCTATATGTGTTTAATTAGTTCTTTAGTTACACTAATTATATTTCAAATGCTCAGTAGTTAAATGTGGCTTGTGGCTCTCAAATTGGACAGCACAGATATACAATATTTTCATTATTACAGATTGTTTCATTGGGCAGCAGTGATTTAGAACTATCAGCCTCTCTTGACATCTATGAATTAGACTGGATACCTGAGCACAATTGGAGTTCTGAAAAAAAGAGATAGATAGATGTTAGATTTTTAAGGGAAAATGCTGCTGCTACATGTGCTTACTTATACAGTAAGCAATTTATGAAATTTAGGTAGTTGCATGGAGATCGACAGAGTCATCTGCTGTATCCATCCCTTAAGCTGCAGAAGATCTGTTATTACATTTATTGCAAGTACCCAAGTTGAAACTTTTTTGGTCTTAATAGTGCAAAGATTTAGCATAGTTGTTTAATTCAAGAAACTTCTTTTTTTTTTTTCCCATTTATTTATTTTATTGTATTTTAGGTTTTGGGGTACATGTGAAGAACATGCAAAATTGTTGCATAGGAACACACCTGGCAGTGTGATTTGCTGCCTTCCTCCCCATCACCTACATCTGGCATTTCTCCCCCTGCTATTCCCCCCCAGCTCCCCACCCCCCACCGTCCCTCCCCTATTTCCCCCCAACTGACCCCAGTGTGTAGTGCTCCCCTCCCATTCAAGAAACTTCAATGAATCATCTAAACAGAACCAGGAATAATAAGATGCGTAATGAGTCTAGGTGATTAGCCAAAATGCACTGAAATTGGCAGGGTGGTGAATTAGATGAAACAAGCACTCTATGGAATACTTTGTGGTTACAGAGTGCCATGTATAAGGAAAACTGCAGTGCTGTATAAACCTTCTGAAATTTTTTGCCCTGACTGTCCATTAAAGGAAACTTATTCATCAGAGGTCTGTCTGAACAGAAGAGGACTGAAAACTATAGTTGATGGATCTGAGGGAGAATGGTGTTATAGAACTGAATTACAATTTCAGTTAAGGAGAAAAATTGGTTATCACAGAGTAACCTTTGTGTTCACTCCCTCATTGATATGAGAGCAGAGAAATTATATTACCTTTTGGTTTTACTGCCCAGTTCAAGGAGGAATATCTCCTGCTATTTCCTTTAGATATTAAAAAAGGAACATCAAAACTTAAATTATAAGGCTATTAAACATCTGTTTAAATTGAGTGGGATATTTGAAACATGCTAATATTGGAAAGCATTAAACAATTAGAAGAAACGTCTAAATTGTATAGTACTGAAAATAAAAAATATCCCAGATCATTAAAAGGTCAATGGGATTGCTGAAAGCACAATGACCTAGTAAAGTCTATCTACCAGCATCATTAAACACTCAGGAAGGGCAAAACTCCTTTGAGAGAAGCACATGAAGACAACAGATCACAGTGAGCTTCTGAAGCTACAGCTGCTTTTAGTTTCTTCTAAACTTTGAAGTTATCTTTGATTTTTAAAAAATCTTCCTTTTATTATCAACTTTGTCCTTCATATCTCTGGCATTCATTCTTTTGGTATTAGAGTTCTCCAGAGAAACAGAACCAATAGGCTATATTTATATAGGATATATATAAGAATCACCCACACATGCACATACATATATATGATAGGATATATATACAAAATAGAATATATATATATATATATATATATATATAGTATATATTGCATATATGTGAAATAGGATAGATAGATACATAGGGAGTTAGTTTAAGGAATAGGCTCACATGATTGTAGGGACTGGTAATCCAGAAATCAGTAGGGCACATAGGTGGGATGGAAATTCAGGTGAGAATTGATGCTGCAGGTTTGTGTCCAGGCTCCACAGGGCAGCAGATTGGAAAATCAGGTAGAGTTTTTAAGTGTGGTATTGAGGAGATCTTATTTCTTCTTCAAGAAACATCAGTTTCTGCTGTTAAGGCCTTCAGTTAATTGGATGAGGTTCACCCACATGGTAAAGGGTAGTCTGCTTGACTCAAAGTCTAATGATTTAAATGTTAACCAGATAGCTATGGTTTGAATGTGTCCTCCAAAGTTCATGTATTGGAAACTCAATCACCAATGCAACAGTATTGAGAGGTGAGACCTTTAGGAGGTGATTAGTTCATGAGGGTTCTTCTTTCATGTGTGGATTAATATCATCATCTTGGGAGTGAGTTCATTATTGTAGAGAAGAGTTCCTGATAAAAGGATAAGTTTGGCCTCCTTTCCCCCACTCTCCCTTGCACAGGTATTCACACACATAAGCAGGATCTCTTGCCCTTTCACCTTCCACCATGGGATGATGCAGCAATAAGGTCCTCACCATATGAGAGCCCCCTGACCATAAATTTTCCAGCCTGCAGAATTGTAAGAAATAAATCTCTGTTCTTTATCAATTGCCTAGTCTCAGTTAATCTGTTTTATAGGGACACAATATGGACTAAGACACACATCTAAAAAATACACTAATAGCAACATTTAGACTGGTGTTTGACCAAATTACTGGGTGCCATAGCCTTGCTAATTTGATGCATAAAATTACCCATCACACTTTCCTTTCCATTTCCAAAACCACCACCTCAAACCTATGCTATTATTACCTCATTCTTGAAATGATTAAAGGGGGTCATCCCACCCCCGTACCCCACAATGTTGGTCTTCCCTCTCCCAGTCTCTTTATCCTTCAATTCGCCCTTTTCTTGGGCTATCGCTATATTCCTAAAATATTTCCCCTCAATATTCTTCATTATGTTACCCAGCTTATCAAACCATGCTGATTTACAGCTGTTCTATGACTCTTTTGCCTCATTCTTGGTGTTCTTCTTACTCATCCCCACATGACCAGTTCATTCTGTGCTGATCAAATCATAGCTGGGCTATTGTGTTTCCTCTTAGCTTTCTAACACTCTCCCTATTTCAGGCCCATTTGAATGATACCTATTCCAATTCCCATCATGGTCTCATATCTCTGGCAAATTTATTCCATCTATCTTCAGTAGCATATGGTTTAGCAAATACTGTTCTCTATTTGTTTGATATGCTAACTTTGTCCTCTTGATCAAATTAAGTACTTGAAATTTGAAATTGTGTTAAATTTCTCTTTTATGAATTGCCTTATTTAGAACAGTGGTAGCAGTGGTTGCATGAAGGAGCTATTTGGCCACTCATTGGTTAGAGTAAAAAAAAAAAATCTAAAACTTAAATAATGCATAAGTCAAACTTAAAATAATGCATAAAAAATGCAGTTAGGGAATGAAAAATTACAGTATCCTGGACTAACCTTTACACCATTGAATTAGAGCCTACAAGAAGAAGCCAAAAATCTGTCCTTAAAAAGCTCCCAAAGGTGACTTTGATCTTGTGAATTTAAATACTGATATTTGGAAATTAATGTATAGATAGCTTACTAATTTTTTAGTAACCTAATAATTGACACAAAAATTTTGAGTATTTTCCCACTGAATAACTCTGAAATGTGTTTGTATTGTCTTTGCTTTGCATTAAGCTTCCCCTTACTTTCTTACCAGTATTACATGGATATTTTCTTCCTATTCTCCATGTTTCCTATTAGGCTCTTCTTCAATATTGCCTCTATATTGCATTCAGAAAGTTTTGTGCTTAAAAATTGCAAAGTTGGCTGTGCTATTTAAGCGTACAATGCTTTATGCTTTCCCCTGTGCACGATGAAGCTCATCTTCTTTATATGGCTTATAAAACTACTCGAGATGTAGTATCTGCCTGCCTTTATATGCTATGCTTCTTTCACTGCCTTCATCCATACGGAACTACTCAAAACAGCTTTATCTTCTTATGGGTCTCTGCCTGTGTACATTCTTAGAGACACATAATTCATGCCATTCATCCAAGTATTAATTTACTGAATTAATATTACATAGTCCAAGCATTTGCCAGATACTAAGACTCCTGAGACTAAAGATACAGTCCTCTTCTTCTGAACTTTGTAGTCTAGATAACCAAAGACTTATTAACAAAAGTTACTATGGAGAGAAAACATTATTTGCCAGGATTGAGCTAAGAAGTTTGTATGAATGATCACTTTTAATCTTCACAATGATGCTAGAGGGAGCTGGGCTAGAGCCCAGGTCTTTTGGAGTCTGGAGCTCACGTCCTTAATCATTATGCTCTTCTGCTGATGTGTTGAAAGAAATAAAGGGAGCCACAATCTTATTATAGGGAATTTCATAAATTACACATAGCACAGTCTCCTAGATTAACAGAAAAGAAAATTATGTAAGACTACTACTTTTTCCTCTCTTTTTTGTGTTGCGTTAGGACTAATATTTTGCTTATTTTAATAATAACAGAAATTAACAAAGTGCCAGCCATGTGACAGGTACCAAATAAAAACTTGAAAGTTCCAGTTCCTTTCTTTCAGCTGTCTCAGATCATGTTACCAGCTTTCAACCTGTCAGCACTAACAGAGTTGAGTTTGAATCCTAGCTGTGGCCTTTTATTAGCCATTTGCTCTTAGGAGAGTTATTTAATTTCTTATTCTTAGTTCCTTCATCTGTAAAATGAAAAACACAACAGCTTGTAAGCCATGCTAAGTTTTCATGAGAGGTTTTAAGGAGAAATATATAATTAGATTTATATTTTGGTATAATTAACACTAGCAACCATGTGCAGTGGTCTAAGTAAAAGGTATTGATGGACTGGACTACAGTGTTAGCAGAAGGCATAAACAGAAAACTCAGGGATATCTACATACTAAAGTCTTATCAACAAAGTGATGGAAAAAGTAGGACTTCCTCTTGACAACACTAACCCAATTGTATATACCTGAACACAAAGCCCTAAGTTTCAAACTTCCTCCCTATTATAATTCTCAATTAATTTTAATTTCTCTCTGAGTCTCAGTCTACTGAATGAAAGGTTTATATAATAACTGAAACAATTTCTTATGAAAAACTCCATAATTCTATGAAAGATGTAGCTATCCATTTAGTGAGACAAGAAGTCATTAAAGGGTAAACATAGTCCTCACATACATATAAAGAAAGCATTTTGAGTGGTCTCAATCTCCTCTTTTAAAGTAGAGCATTGAGAAACATCTTTAAGTTGAATAAACAAGAAATAGCAATGAATGTATGTTATTGAAAACCTGGAGGTAAGTAGCAGAATAAATACACAGAACTGCTTAAAACTGGTCTATCTTAAGACACCCCAGAAGGTAACTAGATCCCTGCCTAAAGATTCTGATGATGGAGTGGGGCTCTATTCTGATACTTCAAGGCAGCTCAGCTAGGTTCTAAACAGAGGAGTGTCTAGGAGTTGCTAACCTCCAAAGAGGAAACCTAGACTACTCTTCTAGAAAAGGTCCTGAAGTTTGAAGAATGCCGAGGAAGACATATTCGACACTAAGAGTGTTCCTCTATCCCTAATTAGTTAAGAAGGCTTTAAACTTCTAGAGTTCTACAATGGGGTAACTCTGAGAATAACATTAATTTCATTACAAAAATATATCAATAAAAATCTAGGCCAGTCGAGATGGCTCATGCTTGTAATCTCAGTACTTTGGGAGGCTGAGGCAGTAGATAGCTTGAGCTCAGGAGTTTGAGACCTGCCTGAGCAACACGACAGGAGCCTATCTCTACTAAAAATACAAAAACATAGCTGGACATGGTGATGCATGCCTGTGGTCCTAAATACTTGAAAGACTGAGGTGGGAGGATTGCTTGAGCTCCAAGAACAGAGGTTGCAGTGAGCTGAGATGGCACCACTGCACTCCAGCCTGGGTGGCAGAATGCAGTGGTGCCACTCTGTTTCTTAAAAAAAAAAAAGAAAGAAAGAAAAAAAAACAGCCTCTAAAAACTTGGTGTATGCAAAATATTTTCTGAAAATTAAATTGACTTGGTATTATAATTTAAATTTTCTTTTAATGTCACTTTTTGAGAAGTGGTTTTCAATAATGAAAAATGGCATGTGCTTGACTTGAATATTGAGTTAATCTAATCAATAAAATTACTTTCTTAATTACTCTATGCTGAAATACTGCATAGTATGCTATTTTATCAAACTAAAAAAATCAATAAAAATTAGATAATTAATGATATATGAAACTGTAAATAAGAATGTAAACTTCATATAAATGGAAGCTTATACTGATTATAAATATGAGTAAAAATTAGAACTAAAAATCAGCCTACCATGTCTGTAGTGCAATATGGTGAGCTTAATATCAATATGTGAAATATAATCAGAGTTTATTATACACATAAATGTTACATTTGCTTTTAATATAATTTATAGAAGACATCAGGAGCAATTGCTCTTAAAGAGAGAAGAAAATTGTTTATTATATATGCCCTATTGCCAGCATTGGAATTGAGGCTAATATTGTTAGACTTCTCCATAGGGGATTTTCCAATCCCCTAAAGACTAACTTCCTTAGCAGAGCAGCTACTGTTAACCATCTCTGCTGATTATTTCTTGGGCTACTGTTGATTATATTCATAGTCTTTTAAAACTGTTTTAGTTCTTTACAGAATACTATGGAAATTTAAATAGTAGAAAGGTCTAGACTTTATAATAAATATGTTACAGGTAATATATAAAAGGGATCATACATTATCTTTAAATGGTTTGGGTTCAATATAAACCAAAATATGAGAAATTAGAGAAAGTTTTTCAGGCATTAGGTGTTCAATACACCAGGCTGGGCAAGAAAATACAGTCATGAAACTGAAACTATATCCATACATGTTATATTAACTGCAATATTTATATAAAAACTGTCTGTTCCTAGAAAAAAATTATGAGTCTCTGCTAAATTCTAGACATTGTCATAATCATTGAAGATATAAACATAAAGAAGACATCCTTCCTGCCTTCAAAGGTCTTATGGTGTGGTGAACAGGAAAGACATAAAAACAGAAAAATATTAAGTCAACAAAGTATGCTTGGTAAAAGCTATGCACAATGGAAATTTAAAAATTTAAATAAGAATATGTGATAATGCTGAATGAAAACTTGCAGTATCTCAATATTTCAAATCAGATGTAAAAAAGAAAAAAAGGAAGGGAATATAATATCTAACATAAAAGTGAAACAATCCATTTTTCTGGTTGTATATAGATACATCACAGGAAATAACTGGATTGACAGATTTTCTTAAATTAATAATTTTTAAAATTGAAGTAATAGAAATGATGGTAGTTTTGTACATTTGGCAAACATGGTCAAGTAAAGAAAAGGCCTTATAACAAGTTGCATTGCTGGTACATAGAAACTTGATTGAATTAAGTTTTAATTTAGTCAATATTATGAATAAAATTGAAGTCATCCATTCTATAGCAAATCATTTTATTATGTTCTATCAATTGTTAGTGTAGATATAATCATGTTGTGCTAGCAACGTTCAGTGATTTGAGTCAATATGTATGAGTTTCCTGTTCCTTCTACTAACATATCTCCAAATTATAAATACAGGTATCTCACTATCTTTAGCAGAACATTGTCAATACAGAGAATGAAGAGTGAAATTTTTCTGGACTTGTCCCATGAAAGGGTACTGATCTGCATTGGTGGTCACACTCAATAGCCAAATAAAAAACTATGCTGAGACTATGGATTAGGCAGAGCTCTGAGAAAGAATCTGACTACACATCTTCTCTCTTCTGGGAGATGATGGTTCTGGGTGACTTTAGCCTGTATACTTAGATATTAATGAAGCACTCTGGGATAAAGAGTAAATTGAGTTTGGACAAGACAGAGATGGAAAGGTGCCAAAGGAAGAGATAAAGAGGGAGGGGGAAGAGGTAGAGATAAGAAAAAAATTATATGTTTGTATTGCCAGCCAACTTTTCCCTGGTTTTAGGCCAGTTTGCAGCTGATGATTGGCTCCCATGAGAGGCAGGGGCTCCCAAGTGGGAATAAAGTCAAGATGGTTTCTGCTGTCTTGTTTCCAAGTTATTAGTAAGGCAAACTGATGACTGATTGTAGGACCAATGGGAAACTGTCAGTATGGTCAGACTTAACAAAATGTCTTAGTGGCATGCTGTGTTTAGGCCACTAGCTGGCCTTTGGGTCAGAGGATCAACAATTTGTGGGGCGACTCTCCCAATTCTTCCTACCCATGGGATAATTTCAACTACTCTGTGATTTCTCTTTTTCTTAACTGATTGTAAGATGGGCACCAAATTTAATTTTTTTCTAACATTTTAAACAAAGTGTTGAGTTTAGTTACATTAGCTTGATTCATTTGATTTCTGAGAAACTCTAGCACATTAGAGAAACTCAAATTGAAATGCAATATTTATGACATTCTTCATGGATAATAAAAGAAATTTTTGGTCTATTCATATGTTATGGTTATTTATTTTACTGATTTACTTCATTACTGTACACTGTCTGGAGTTGCTGGCTTAACAAAATAGTTAAGGAATATAAATTTTTCATTTCAATTTATTCTTCCCCAAAAATAAGCAATATAAGATTGCACATATCATTTTATATAATAAGATTACCACATGCTAAGCATAGCAGAGGTGTAAAAAGTCACATTAAAAACTTACAAGAGCATCAATACTTTTAAGATCCAGTTGTAACCTGATGAGCACATTGAAATAAAGATTCAATTAGAAGGTGAATTTATTCACTTTATAAAAAAGGTATTAAGAAGTTAAACATTTGCAGGATCAACAGAAGGACATTGAGAGTTAGAAGAGTTGGCTCATAGATACTCCCATTTGAAGGCATGTGGTGTGATGGCTACTGTTGTGATGAATTGATCATTATTGTAGCTTGACTTGATTGAATGTTGGAAATTCTGACTACTTGATCTTAATCTTTGTTCACCGAGAAATTTGTTAATAAACATGTAGCTCCCCAAGCTGTTCTCTGTGGTCAGATGGGCTAATAAACTGCCCATAAACAATTATAAATTAATAAATTGACAGTACAACAATATGGTAATAATATAATAAAACAAATTAGTAAATTGAAAATTTAGATTTACAAACCAGACTTGTGTTCATTTACTTCTGGCTGAGAGATGTAGCCACCCCTAGCATGCTGTCAACTTTCTAACCTATAAAGTTGAAGGTTATTTTCAAAACAATATATCACCAGAAAATGAGTTTTCTACAATGAAACATCCAGAAATAGAGTTATTTAATAGCTCTTTCATCCTTTTTTACTCCATTGACTTAGCAAGTCTTCCTACCTGAGAAACATGCTCATGTTATCCCTTCTGTTGGACAGAAGCTCTTGGAGAGCAGATATTCTGCTTAATCAATCTCTGTAGTTCACATATCCCATAGTGCCTTATTGTTAGTAAATATATTCAATAAAAGAAAGGGTAAAAACAGGCATTTTGCCTTCATCCTTAAGTTACTGCATACAAAATTTGATGTCACTAGCAAGATGAAAAGCTCTGGTTAAATATTTGCTACATTTTATTTGAGAAAGAAAATTATAAATGATTATCTCATTGCTTTGTGTTAAACAGCCTCTAGAAGTATGGAACTAGAGATACAGCCATAGGAAAAGACCTATGGAACTTAATGATTTATGGACATAGAGATTATAATGTAACCATGAGACTGGCCTGTTTAAATGGTCTGGAGATGAGAATTTGTCATAAAAATCATTGTCACATCCATAACTTCACTAATTTTCAAAATATAAACTTGAGACTTCATCTATTTAACATGCCAAATAAAGATAACCAGGAGAACTATTCTAATAATATGTAGTATATATTAAAACTTTACATTAATTGAAATTATTTAAACTACTTATGAATCCATGAAACATGGAATAATAGTAGTAGTAATTTTTGTGTATAATAGCACTTACTATGTGTCAAGCACTGTTCTACATGCTTTAAAAATATGAATTTGCCTACTTTTCACAACAACCTTAATATTATCCTAATTTTGTGCTCAGAAAACTGCAGGGCATAAATGTTAAATAATATGCCCAAGGTTGCTTTCCTTATAAGGGTCAGGCATAGAGTTTAAGGTGAGATACTCTGGATCCAGAGACCATGCTCTTGATATGGTTTGGCTCTGTGTCGCTACTCAAATCTCACCTCAAATTATAATCCCCATAATTGTCACACGTTGAGGGAAGGACCTGATAGTAGGTGATTAGATCATGGGGGCTATTTCCCCCACGCTATTTTTGTAATAATAAGTGAGTTCTCACAAGATCTGAAGGTTGTATTAGTGTCTGACCATTTTTCCTTCACATGTTCTCTCTCTCCTGCTACCTTGTGAAGAAGGTGCCTGCCTTCCCTTCCACCATGATTGTAAGTTTCCTGAGGCCTCCCCAGCCATGCAGGATGGTGAGTCAATTAAACCTCTTTTCTTTATAACTTACCCAGTATGGGAGAAGTTCTATATAGCAGTGTGAAAATGGACTAATAAAACTCTTATCCCTTGCAATGAATATCACAGCAGTTGTTAAAATTGGTGTATTAGAAGGCCTACTAAATGTTATTCTTCCTTATTTATTCTAATGTGCTAGTTTAGAATTCTCATTCCAAGGTGAGAAACAGCAAGCCAAAAATATTGTGGATACTTAGAGTTGTAGGATATCTAATTAACACATTTAATTTATATGTTTTATATAAATCTGGCAAAAATAAAATTAATACATTTAATTATGAAATATTTTAAACACTCAAAAAAGTAGCAAATAATATATTCTATATTTTCCTTACTTAGATGTAACAGATGTTAACATATAAATATATGTACTTTAGAATTCCATCTTTAACAAACTTGAGGGAAATATGAAACTCCAAATCACAGAATTGAGAGAGATCTGCCAACATTAGTAAAGTTGAGGTGTATGAAAATGAGGAGAGAGAATGCCTATGGCTACAGATCTCAATGAAAGACTTTGGAGAGCACTTTCCAAAGAAATGATGCCCCTTTGGGGTCATGGAGCTAACAATCTCTGTTACAACACTGGGAAGGAGTAGGGGGGCATATGGTGGGTCCTTCCTTGTATTTAGTAATGAGTCACACAGCATTGGGAAGGTAAATGCAGAATTAGGGAAGGAATCATACATGCAAGACATATTTATAGTAAGCAGTGTCTGGGGAGTCAGGAGTGCAAGAGAGAGAGAGCTCTGGGCCTCTCTGTAAGTTCCAGAAGTCCAGAAAGATGTGAAGGCACCCTAACACATAAATCCCTGTGGCCCCTGTGCCATAAGGAGAGCTCCTCCTTCATAATCCCATACTGCAAACAATGGGTTCCAGGAGACCTTTCTCATTCAAAGATGAGCTATTAAACATACACTTTTGTAGGAGCCACATACAAAGATAATTAAAGATACAAATAGCATAAGAACAGAAAAAAATGACAAAGAATATTTATGAGAAAAATGTTAGCATGGAATAAATAAAACTTTAACCGAATATATCACTGAATTAAAAACCCACAAACAAAGAACCATAATGAAAAAAGTGCACCCTAAAAAAAAAAGAGATTAAAGCAGAGATAAAAGATCAGGGTCTTGATCTGTCAGCCAGGCTGGAGGGCACTGGTGTGATCTTGGCTCACTGTGACCTCTGCCTTCCAGGTTCAAGTTATTCTCTTGCCTCAGCCTCCCCTGTAGTTAGTACTACAGGAGAGTGCTACCATGCCCAGCAATTTTTTTTTTTCAGTAGAGATGGGGTTTTGCCATGTTGGCCAGGCTGGTCTCCAATCCTGACCTCAAGTTGTCCACCCACCCCAGCTTCTCAAAGTGCTGGGATTACAGGTGTGAGCTACCACACCTGGCCCTAAGATCTTAAAAAATATATGATAGGGTAACAAAAGAAAATGAAAGGTGAGCTGGCATGGCCCAGAAGAAAATAATGACAAAAAAATCATGACGAAAAGTATCAAATTGAATGTGACAAATTCAATAACATATTAATTTGTTCATGTAACAGTGAACTAATTAATATATTAATTTAATGTTAGTTTGTCTCAATGAACAATTGAGAAACTTCCATGTGGCAGGCCCTGGGGATATGACAATGACCTAAAAAGTTAAAAATGCCTGTTCTCAAGGAATTTGTATTCTAGTAGGAGGAGACAGACAACAGACGAGTACACATGCACACAGACACACACGCATATATGTAGTTTGTCATATGGTGGTGCTATGGAGAAAATAAAACCGTAAATGGGTTTAGGGACTCCTGGATGTTGAGATGTACATAATTTCATATAGGCCAGTTGGGTCCTTCTTGGGAGGATGATTTTGGAATAAAAATCTGAAGGAGGTGAAGGATAAGGCATGCAGATATCAGGATGAAGATTGTACCTGGCAGAAGCAACAGAAAATGCAGTCTGTGCAGCAGAAGCCTGCTTGATGTGTTTGAGGAGCTGCAGGGTTCCAGTGTGACTGCAGAGGAGAGAACAAGACAAAGCAGAGAGGTGTTGGAGATGAAATGAAAGAAGCAGCAGAGACTCGATTTTTTTAGGGCCTTGTGAGCCAACATTGGACATTAGTTTTAATTCTGGGTCCAATGGGCAGTCATTTAAAGATTTGAGCAGAGAGGAGACACTATTTGACCTACAGTTTAACAGGATCAGTCTGGATGTTGTGTTCAGAATATGTCATCATGAGGAGAAGGGCGGGGTGGAAGGAGAAAGAACAGGTAGAAGGCTGTGGTAAATATTTAGTGAGAGATTAGGATGACTTGGATTCGGTATTAGCAGTAGAAATAGTACGATTGTGATATACTTAAATTCAAAGGACTTACTCTTGTCTGATTGGATATAGGGCAAGAAAAAGAAGAGCCACAATGACTCCTAGGTTTTTCCCTGAATGATTGGTATGATCTAATTGCTGTTAACTGAAATCAAAAAAGACTGAAAGAAAAGCTTACGAGAGAAGAGCAGAAGCTGAGTTTTAGGACATGGCAGTTGAGATGCCTATTACACACCCAAGTGAAGTTGTTGAGTAGAGAGTTGAATCTATGAGACTGGAGTCCATAAGTGACCAATAATGAAGTATTTTTAAATAGTGCATATTTTAAGGTCACTAACTTTTTACTTTACTTCTTTTGTTCTTCATTAATTTGTAAGGAAACATATTCAAAACATAATTTGCTATTAGCGGAAGGCTTTTTATATGCAAGCAAATTCATACTCGTAGGTGTATTTGCTCATCATGGAATACTGCTATGACTGCCATATGCTAGCCAAGCATCTTAATGGAAAGTACTCAGTATTCATTGAACAATGCTCAGTTTACCAAATTAGTCCTCACATGGTATTCATTGCTCTACTTACAGTCTTTTTCCCCTGCTTCCCATCCAGAGGACTAAATTTTTTAAGTTTCTTGTATTTATAGTTTCCTCTTGTACATATAGACAATGCTCATAACTAAAAGCAAGTAAAGAACAGTTTTATTCCTTAGTCTTGGACTGTGAAATTAACTCATGTCATAAAAGTATTCATTACCCTTTAAAACAGTAGGAGCTCTGCTGCCAGACTTTGGTTTATATTGCAGGGTTTCCAATGTGCTTTTGGGTGGTTCTCTCTCATAATAATTCCCGTTAATAAATCCATCTCAAGTCAAGTCCCAGAAATTTTGCCAACTGCTTTTTTTGTTCCTTGCACTTTAATTTTAGTAGTACTTTGATAAATTATTGACAAGTTATTTTCTTTTAAAAAAAAGTCCGTGCACTGAAATAGTCTCAAATTTGCCATAACTATTTATTTTGGATCATACATTTTTCCAAAATATGAAAGGATAAATATTTCATATCTCATAAATATGCACCTATAAAACCAATACTTTGAGTGACAATTGATAACAGAGGAGCCTAAGATCAGAAGGTTCCTTCCAAAGTTAAATGTCACCCTGAAGCCAGCTGTATTTCCAAGTGGAAGACAGGAGGTGGATTTATTTTAGTCAGAGTAGCTGGCTTAGAAGCAAATTTTGGCTTTGAAAATTTCTATTTTATTCTTCATCTGCTTCGGAAAGCAAATAATTTCATCAGGATACTGATTATTGATCCTAAACTATTTAGGCTAAAATATTCAATATCCTTCATTTCATAGATGTGAAAGGCAAGCCAAAGATAAGTTAAAACTATTTGTATAAAAGAGAACAATTTTTTTTTTTTTTTTTTGGGCACAGAGTCTAGCTCTGTTGCCCGGGCTGGAGCGTAGTGTTGCCATCTCAGCTCACTGCAACCTCAGCCCCCCTGGTTCAAGCAATTCTCCTATTCTCCTGCCTCAGCCTCCCAAGTAGTTGAGATTACAGGCGCCTACCACTGTGCCTGGCTAATTTTTGTATTTTTAGTAGAAATGGGGTTTCATCATCTTGGCCAGGCTTGTCTCAAACTCCTGACCATGATCCACCTGCCTCGGCCTCCCAAAGTGCTGAGATTATAGGCGTAAGCCACTGCGCCAGGCCAAGAGAACAATTTTTAAACAGAAATACATCTTCTCCTAATAGTGAATGAATTCATTTCCTACCTTGCATTGGCTTTATAACCTTTTTTGAATGTACAAGAGGTGATTTCTAAAAAAGGGAATTAAAATTTAAAAACCTGTCTGAAGATAAAGCTATTATTTCTCTTCTATTCTCGATTTGCTAATATTAGAATGGTGTGACCTCAGCACTGTTTATTGTTTAAAGGGCCTCTTGTTGTTGACGTTTTCTTCTTTGTTGAGATAGTCATTTTCTAAACAAGTTGAGGGAATCATTTTCTGAGCCAAAATAGAATAAAATTGGATATCTATAGTGCATATGTTTCTGTGTGTAAGTAACATTTGAAGTCCTTTTGGAAAGACTGTTTTTAAACATTTTGCAAGAGTCAGAATGGTCATGAAGGAAAGTCATTAATCAAATGGAGTATTCATGGAGACCACTAAAGAATGCAGAAATCAGTGCAAGGTAAAGGAAAGGGATAGATCAGTAAAATGTGTTGTGGTAAGAAAAAATGCTACATATTCTCTATAACAAAGTATAAAAATGTATCTAGGTTGCAACACAGGGCAAATCAAAATTTCTCAGTCCTAGACAAATATTAGAATCATCTAGGGAGCCTTTAAAAAAGCAATGCCTGGGCCCCAGCCCAAATAAATCAAAATGGGGTGGCAGCCAGACACTGTTATTTTTTAAAGTTCCACAGGTGATTCTGATGTGCTGCCAGGACCAAGAGCCACCAGAGTAGGGCAATAAAAGGAACACATAAATGTGAGACTTACATAAAAGAACAGCTACTCAGACTGAAGGATAAAAGTGGGTCTGTCTTGATGTCAAAAGAATAACTCAATTCCTTTCTTGATTTTTTTTTTCTATTTTTTCTCTATTATTTTTCTCTACCAAACTGAAACCAGAAAGTTTCCAGCCTCCTAACAGGCTCTGTGGGGCTACCAGAAGACATGTAATTCTTTACCATTTTTACGCTCTAAGTCCACCCCAAAGCCACCTTCTCTTTCACTCACCCCTAGCATTTTTTCCCTTTTATATTCTTAGCACAGACGTTGCACTTTTACATGATAAGCAATCGTTGTATTCCTTTGGTATTCAGTTTAGAACCTCATAATTCATTTTTGCTTTCTGCAGTCAGGTATCGCCTTCAACTTTGCTTTTAAAATTGTTCATTCATTCCTCAAATATTAAATGAGTGCTTATTATGTGCTAGGCATTGTTCTAGGTGTTAAAGATATATAACAGTGAAGAAACCAGGCAAAAATTATTATCTCATAGCACTCATGTTCTATTTGTTCTTTTAGTTATTTGACTAACATATGCAAAGCTTTAAAATAGATTTATACACTTTATAGCTACCTTGATAAAAGTCCCTAAGCAGTGGCTTCTGAAAAGTTGATGCTGTTTTTCTTTTCTTTTTTTAAAATCATAAAACTGAGTTTTGTTCCTTGAACAAGAAAGACATAGTTCCTTTGATGAGGCCTGAGCAAGAGCCACCCTCAGGGATTCTCTCATTTATCCACAGTGGATGAGTCTTCAGATCAGAACAAGTCTACTTAGACAGACTTGCATGATATCAACTATTTCAGTCAGATCTTTTAGGGGGGAATGAATTTCTGAAAAAGGATTTTTCCTAGAAAAGGCATCATGTTAAATTATACTGTAAATTTACTGCATGCATTGGACAAGAAAATGTTCAATAGCTATAAGACTTTTTTTGTTTTTAAATTTCTTGGACTATTGCAGTTAAATGAGAACTGGCATCTTTTGAAAAAGCATCATGTTGTGTTTTAGCTAGAGGAGGAAGAAAGCTTTAAAGTAAAATTAGCCTTCTGAGATTCAGAATTTTAAAATCTCCCCTGGGAATAGGAAAGCCAGTCCTGCTCCACTTAAATCCATGGGACAAGATAGTCACCTCCATTACGCAGAAGGTGAGCCTTGCAGTGCAGCAACCTCAGTGGAAAGGCAAGGGAACTAAGCAAATTGACATCAGCAGTTGAGGTAGCGGGTGGTGACAGGACTGGAAAGGAAGAAACCAAGGAGACCATTGATCCTGCTGCCTCCTGGTTGGCTCTTTGTGATGGGGGAATTAGAGGAAATGTCTGTTAAAAATCTAACTAGCCTGTGGTAGAAAGAAAAGTGTAAACTTGAAAACATAAGTTGTGTGCAGTGAATGTGGTAGCTTTGTGGCATGAATGGGAGCTGAGTTCGTGGTAATATAGTGAGATGCAAATTGTGAAAAGTTTGAAGTGATAAAGGAAAACAAGAAATCATAATTACATTGCAAACAGCACCTCTGGACTGTAAACTCCTTGAACTCAGGAGTCTTATATTATTTATCTTTATGTTCTCAGCACAGTGCATGAAGCAAGGATGGACTCAGTTGATAATTGCGGAATTAAAGCCAAAGAGAAGAGTAATAGCTACAGTTGCAGCAAAAGTAGCACAAACTAAAACTAGACTCTTAAGTTGGCATTATCCGTGGCATGGTATTTGGATGCTAGATTAAATGGCAAGCCCCTGCAACATTTAGGAGAAGGAGAGAGAGAAAAAGTGAGAGAGGGAAAAGCCTCATGTGGAAAAGGTCAGAGGACAAAACTGAGTAAAAAGGAGGTCACAAAAGGATAGTGGAGTTACACCATATTACATTTAATTGATGAGAATTCAACTACATACATTTGCTTTTTAAGAAAAAATATGTATACATATAGTGGGAATTTTAGTCCTCCATTAGAATGAAAAAGAAAATCCCTGAAGGCTGCCTGAGAGAGAACATGTGATCTCTCTTTAGATATCTCTTTTTGTCTCAGGATTCTCTTAGTGCAAGTATTTTGCCAAGATGGGGGTGATTATATAGTTTAAAGACACATTTTTTTTTTCATATAACATGGTTCTTTCTTTATTTGTGCTCAAAGCTTAGAGAAAACCAGTATGTAGGTAGATCATTACATTACAAGATGATGTAATGCCCCCTAGGGTAACATTTTTTTCCTCATGTGTAGTATGCTGTCTGTTTTCTCTCTAAATTAAATGGAGAGAGGTGACATTTTAATCTTCTTTCATGACTAGTTTGCATATAAAGAGTTATGATTTTACTTTTAAAAAATTAATAAGATAAAATATATTCACTGTTTTTGTCCTTAGTTTGTCTCCTTTCTCAGTAAGTTCATCAACATGTCTACTGGGGAAATAGTGAAAAAAGAAATGAAGGTAGGGAACTGGACTGTTTGCCTTTGGAAGCAGTCAATAAAAACTAACTGTGTATCAGTTGCATGCAAGGCAATGTACTGTCTTTAGTAAAAGTGGAAAGCAAATAAGAAAAATTTTCAACAGTTTTTTGGTTTTTCAGGGCCATGCATCTCAGTACACAACAACAGTTCAAGAATCTTATAAAACACAATAGTTGCAAATCAAAACCAATGCAGTATCAGCCAAGTACGTGTATATCAAGAGGCTTCATAGTAAATATGTAATTTGTCATAGGAAATATTTAGTGAGAAGAAGAATCGCTAGTAGAGACATCTTATGGATCTTATTTTGAAGAGGTTGTGAGCATAAATTAGGAAAGAAGAGGGACATTATTTTGCCAGGTGGAGGCACTTCATGTGTAAAGATACAGAGGCAAATGACATGAAGATGTTCAGTAGAGGAGCATCTCAGGAACAGAATGGTATATTGGGAACCATAAGAGATCAGGTAAAATAGACACTGTAACTGCAAGTATATTTCTAGACTAATGACAACCTTAGGGTAAATTTCAGATATTGCTTAATCACTAGGAAAAATAGAAGAAAATTTTTAAGCCAGAAAGAGCTCCTTCATTCCTTGTGCACATGCTCTTCTATCCTTCCTGACGTGTATGCAGCAGTTCAATGGCCTCATTTCTCAGCAACCCCCACACCCCAATCAGTTTAGATTTCCTCGCCCTTTTCAAAACACCATAATGGTCTTTCCTTTATAACTGTTTGGAGGAGAGACTGCATACCTACCATTATCAGGGCTCTGCCAGCCCACATGTCTGCCAAATGAGCAAACACACGCCCCAGTTCTTTTGAAATAGACACATGTCAGAGACAGAACCATTATCAGCTGCTCCAAAATTGCATTTTCACCTGCTTCTGTGGCGTATGATCCTCTTATTTAGGAGGAAATTATTCTGAATATTATTTAGGGGCTGTCTATCATCATAACGAGCCTTTCCTTGCCTCTCCTTCCTCCCCAATGATCTCACTCACCACTTTACCAAGAATTCACCTGCTACAGTTTCGAAAGTTGTGGATCTATTCCTGGCTGCTTTCAATACAAATGAGCAAGTGTCTATTTCTCAGAGGTGAGACTGCTGCAGGGCAGTGGTTCCCACTCGAAGATCAATTTATGCACTAGGGTTTACCCTGTACACTGTTAGGAATCAGGTTTGTCCTCTTCTCCAGAAAAGTCATACCTCACTACAGAGCATCTTCTTAGGGAACGAGGGGAAGCTATAGACAGAAAATATATGGTATCAGAGTTAGGGGCCAGCAGAAAGAGCACTTGCAGTCAGTTTCTTAGTGTTATTAACCAGCCGCCAGGCAAATCTATTCATGTCTCTGGATTTCGTTATGACCTCTAAAGCAAGAGATTTGGACTACATAATTCTAAAAGGTTGTTCCAGCTCTAAAATGTTATGACTCTTTTTTCTAGATTATAAGAAAGCCCCCAGAAAACAGACACACTGAAACACAATTTGTCCTGCAGATGTTATTTGTGATTTTTTTTTATAGTGTCCTATGGGTATATGAAGAACTAGAAGATCTGGAACAAGGGATCCTAGTTTCTTAAACAAAGGCCTTGCAATTTGCTCTAAATGACTTCTATTTAATTCATTCTCTATCTCTCCATAGGGACAAAGTTACACAGAAGAGGTTCAAACAATATAATTTCTAAAAACCAACTTCCATATAGTTTTCTAATAACTTTGTCAGAATCATATGACTTACATGAAAACTGACTTCCTGTTATCATCAAGAAAAATGGCAGCCTTTCTATTCTGTGTCAAATGTTTAAGTAAAAACAGTTGTTTACCCAAGCAGCATCTGAATTCCCTATAAAATGACATTGCTAATTATGACAATTTAGGAAACATGCTTTATTTATTTTTAGCTCAGTGGTAATTGAAGATAAAATTGTATGGAAAATGTGACAAGGGGCAAAAACAAACCACCAGTGGGAAAGAAAAATGGATGCATCCCTATTTTACAGGACGCCTCTCTGTTTTAGAAATGGGATTTAAAAACTGTGTTAATAAAAGTTTCTTTTTAAAAATACTTAGTTTTAATGGGCTTTGAGCTAGATCTAACAAAATATCAGGGAACACAAACACTAATGTCATTACTCCCTCCACAATGAGTTTCAATTTATCCTTTGAGCACAGGCAAATACTCCTAGGTTTCTGTACCATCTTTCTCTGTAAAATGGGAACATAGGGCTGATGTACCTCATATGGTTAATATAAGAAGATAATTACAAAATGTTCTAGTAATGATTAAAGAAATGATGACAAATAAAATCATTTATAAACAAGAACAAAATAGGTCTTCCAAGAGCTGAGTTCTGTGCAGTAATAAATTCCTTGATGTTTATTTGATTTAAACAAATTGCTGGTTACTAACTTCAAATATCCACAATGATGTAAGGTCAGTTGCGTGGGTTTTCAAAGGGATGCTAAGCCCTAGGCCTACTGATGGCTGATGTGTTCCATCTATTATTACTCTGGCCATATCCTTGATACAATAATTCAGAAAATGTAAGGAAAATCTCAGATATGTTTAAATAGCTGCTTGATTACATTTAAATTATTTGAAATGTGTGATTATTTTAATATTTTAATAATTGAATAGTTAATATGTTCATTTCAAAACCAAAAATATAGTGAAGACTTCCTCCCCTATTTGCTCAATTCCTTGCTCCCCCTCATCCCCAAGAAATTCCTGAACTTTATCAGCGCTTAACTGTATTCAAGCTGACTTGTGTACAATATCTTTTGTCTTTTTAAATGTGTTTCATTAAGATATTGCTGTCTAATGAGTGTAGGAGAGAAAAAAGTAGTACAGAAATAGAGAATATCTTGTCTTGTTGGAAATAAAATTAGTATTATAAAGTTATAAAATAAGTATTATTTATTTTCATATCTAAAAAAAGAACACATTTCTATAAAATATTATCTTCCCAATGCAATCACATCATTGGAAATAACTGGCTTAATGGTAACAGGAAATTATTAAATATTAGCATTAACATATTACTACAATTGATTTTATTGTATATCTGTTATGTTATTATAGGGTTTCTAATCAATTCTAATGAGAAGCATATAAACAAGTCAACTTTAGCTGTATAGCATGGGGCTACTAAATAAGAACAGCCATAGCCATTTCTTCTCTATAGTTTTAAAGATGCACATTGGCAATTATATTAGCCTTGATAAGGAATAGGACCATCTTTGTTTTAAGTAGTGGAAGTAGATTTGGGCTAAGCATGGTTTTAGAGTTATGGTATGTTGTTGTGCACTTATAATGTGATGATTCAAGGTTGTACAAAATTATTTCTAATGCATTTATTTTGAAGTAGGCAACAGGGTAGTCTACCAGTTTGATATGAGAAATAGTCCAAGCTGCCTCTCTAGATGTATCTCTTGAATGACTCTGGAGAATTTATGCCAATTGGAGACTGTCTTGTCTCCAGGTAAAAATGCATCTTTAAGTTCAAAGTTATGACCCAGAGGAATAGAGTTCTTCTATATCTAGAGCTACCTGGTGGGGACTTTCATTCTCAGCAATCATTTGAGAGAAATCTTGATGTTTATAAATTGTCTTCATGGCTTACGAAATTGAATGAAAAACCTGCCTCTTACCTGCTCTTGCCCCAGGAATGAGTTTAAATTTCCACCTTCTAACCTTCTTTGCTTATTCTACTTTAGAATGTCACTTTAAATTGCATCTTCACAAAAATAAATATCTTTAACTTTATTTATTTACCCTTCTAGAATCTTTTAGCCAACTTTTATCAATAATGCTTCTTCCTTGCTTTTTAATATCATATTCCTAATACTTTATATTATTGAACATTTTAATCTTATTTACTTCATTTTTCTTTTCTATTCTAATTTTTATCTTGCCATTTCATAATATTTATTATTTTCATATTATTTATTTTGCATTTTGCATATTAGAGGTTAAACAAATATTACAATCAAAATTGTGATTCTCATTAATCATGGCTTCAATATACTGTTGTTTTGTTTGGTACCATTATTTAAGCTGAAAAATAAATTCTGGTTCTGAAAACGTTTGAATATATGGAGTCATGTGAGTAATTTAAGCCTTCAGTTTATTTCACTTAAAACAAGCCACGTCTACGGAATGTGGAGCCAACATGATAAAATGGGTGGAGGGGGAGGCGTGCAGGGGGAATGGTTTCACTGTTGTCACTTTATGCCTGCCTTCTTTTTCAGTGGAAAGAACAATATTTCATTCAGTAATTTTGACATGAAGTCTCCATGGAAGATTCCAGCTTGGGTCACTGGTTTATTCTTAAATTACTTAGGCAGAGTCATGAGATAGCTGATTTATTATGTCTAAATAGCAGGGAAAACACTAACCAACCACACTGAATATGTCCTCAAGAGTATATACAGATACTGTTAGCAGAGGAAGAAGGGGTTCCTAGGCAGGCAAAAATAGCACATATTTGCTATGCACTATGATAGTTGGCTAAAAGCTAGAGGCAAAATTCTATCAGGCTGACCTTAAGATTTTGGGCTTTCAAGTCATTCATATCCATTGCAATAGATTTCATGTGGCTTGAAATGAAGCTCAGGGAGAGCTCTTACAGTTTAGTCAAGTACAATACAAGAGACAAAATTGATGGCACCTCTGGGTTAGTGAGAATAAGACAAATGTTTCACTCTTCAAGAATGTAATTTCTATCTTGCGGAGCTCTGCTGGATAAAAACAAAGATAAAAAGGATATATTTAAATATATAAGTCACCTGATATCAAACTTTGCATTGATTCATTGACAAAGGAGCATGACATGCAAGCAGTTGAAGGGCTAAATATCAGACATAAGTAATGCAAGAACAGAAACAAAACTGGAGAAAGGTAGACATGAAAGACAATTCATAGGCTCCAATGTCTTAATAAAAGCAATGACAACTTAAATAATATTTATCTGAATTGGGCCATACTTTCGTCATCATGTTAATTAGCATTTCGGCATACCCTGTCATGTATATAGCAATATGTCATATACATATTAATAAAGTTTGGATGTGTCTGCCTGTCCAAATCTTATGTGAATTATAATCCCCAGTGTTGGAGTTGGGGCCTGGTGGGAGGTGATTGAATCATGGAGGTAGATTTCTCATGAATGGTTTACCACAATCCCTTTGGTGCTGTCCTTACAATAGTGAGTGAGTTCTTGTGAGATGTGGTCATTTAAAAGTTGATGGAACCTCCTTATTCTCCCTCTTGCTCCTGCTCCATCTATGTAACATGATTCCACCCCTTTCCCTTTCTACCATGATTGTAAGCTTCCTGAGGCCTCTCCAGAAGCTGAGCAGACGCCAGCATCATGCTTCCTGTACAGTCCATAGAACCATGAGCTAATTAAGCCTCTTTTCTTTATAAATTACCCAGTGTCAGGTATTTTTTATAGAAATGCAAGAATGGACTAATATAGATACACACACAATGTAATTCAAAATTAATGAAATAATAGAAGAGAAAGTAATACTAGCAAGGCAAGATCAAACTAGAATTTAATCTTATAAAAGTCCATGCCACTGGCATGGAGAACCACAAATTTGACTTGCAAATGTTCTCTGTAAACATTTATGTAGAAGTATTTGTTTGAATAACTGTTTTAATTCCTTGTGGTATATACATAGGTATAAAATTACTGTGTATATGACAATTCTATGATTAACATTTTGCGGAACTGCCAAACATTTCCACAGAAGCTGTGCCATTGTGCATTCTGACCAGCAACATATGAGGGTCCCAGTTTCTCTAAATCCTCATCAACATTTGGTATTTTCTGCTTTTTTTATCTTGCAATTCTGTGGGTGTGATGTGGTATCATTTGTGGTTTTGATTTGCATTTCCCTAATGAATAATGATGTTAGGCATCTTTTTATGTGCTCATTGGCAATTTTGATTTCTAATTCAATCTCTTTGCATTTAATAGGTTTGTTCAAATTTCCTATTTCTTCCTAATGGGTTTTAGTAGTTTGCATGTTTCCAGGAATTTGTCCATTTCATCTAGATTATCTCACTTATTGGCATAAAGTTGTTTGTAGTATTCTTTTAAAATCTTTTTTACTTTTGTAAGGTCTATAGCAATACCCCACTTTATTTTCTGAGGCTAAGAATTTGAATCATCTCTTTCTGTCTCTCTCCCTCTGTCTGTCAGTTTTGCTAATTGTTTGACAGTTGTGTTGATCTTTCCAATAAGACAATTTTTGGCATTGTTAATTCTCTCCTTTTTCTATTATCTATTTCATTTATCTCTACTTCACTCTTTATTATTATTTCCATTTATCTGCTGGTATTGGGTTTAGTTTGTTCTTTTTCTAGTTTTAAAAGAGTAAATATGGTCACTGATTTGGTATCTTTCTTCCTTTTTAATGTAAGTATTTACAACTATAAATGGTTCTCTGAACATTGCTTTTTGATGCATGTGATAGGTTTTGATATATTGTGTTCTTCTTTTCATTTATCTCCAAATATTTTATAATTTTCCTTATTATTTTTTCTTTGACCCATTGGTGGTTTAAGGCTGTACTGTTTAATTTCCACATATTTGTGATTTTGTTTGTTTCTCTTCGTTGTTCATTTCTAATTTCATCATATTGTATTCAGAAAACATACTTTGTATGGTTTCCACCCTTTTAAATTTATTAAAACTTATTTTGTGGTCTACTTAAAAGATTGTCTATTCCTGAAAAATATTCCATGTACTCTAGAGAAGAATATGTATTCTTCTGATTTTGGCTGGAGTGTTTGATTGTCAGTTAGATCAAGTTAGCTAATACTGTTGCTCATATCTTCTATCTGCTCATTGATTTTCATTGTTGCTCTAGTTTTCTATTTCCCTGTTGTTTTCTGTCTAGTTGATTTATCTATTATTGACAGTGGTATATTGAAGTTTCCAGCTATTGTTGTTGAACTGTTTATTTCTTCCTTCGATTCTGTGCATTTTGCTTCATGTATTATGCAGATTTATTGTTTGATACAGTATATATATATATGGTTTACATACACACACACACACACACACACACACACACATATGTAAACTATAACCTGTCCTGGGGTTTATAGTTAACATGTCAGTTCATAACAATCTGTTTAGGATTATTATCAACTTAGTGTTAATCATACATGAAAAATTTGTTTTTATGTAGATTCATATATATACACACACACACACACACACACCATATATATATATATATATTTATATCTATACCATATATAGTTATAATTATTGTACCTTTTAATAGATGGTCACTTTTATCATTATTAAATAGACTTCATCTATAGTAACAATTTTTGTCTCAAAGTCTATTTTGTCTGATGATGTAGTCATTTCAGCTTTCCTTTGGTTATTATTTGTATGGTATGTTTCCAACTGTTCACTTTTAATCTGTTTGTGTCTTGGATTATAAAGGGTGTGCATTATAGAAGGCATGAAGTTGGATTTTTTTTTTTTTTTTTGAGACAGAGTTTTGCTCTTGTTGCCCAGGCTGGAGTGCAATGGCATGGTCTTGGCTCACTGCAACCTCTGCCTCCCTGGTTCAAGTGATTCTCCTGTCTCAGCTTCCCAAGGAGCTGGGATTACAAGCATGCACCACCATGCCCAGGTAATTTTTGTGTTTTTAGTAGAGATACGGTTTCACCATGTTAGCTAGGCTGGTGTCAAACTCCTGACCTCAGGTGATTCACCCACCTTGACCTCCCAAAGTGCTGGATCTTTTTCTTAAAACCAGTTCTGTCAGTTTCTGCCTCTTGACTAAAGTGTTTGATTTATTTATATTTAATGTAATTACAGGTACGGTACTATTTACATATGTCATTTTACTCTTTGCTTTTTACATGTCATTTTACTATTTGTTTTTCATGTCTTATTGTTTCTCTATTTATTTTTGTCTTATTTTGTGTTAAAGATATATTTTCTATAGAACTGTTTTAATTCCTTTGTAGTTTCTCTTATTACATTTTTTGAGTTTTTTTTTTCTTTTTTTCTGACTGTCCTGGGGTTTATAGTTAACATGTCAGTTCATAACAATCTGTTTAGGATTATTATCAACTTGATGTACATCATATATAAAAACTTTGTTCTTATATAGATTCATTCTTTCCCCCTCCTTTGGGTTGTTATTGCCATTTTAATTGTCTTTATGTATTGTATGACCATCAACAGAGATGTATGATTGTTACTTTATGAAGTTGCTTTAAAATTATATTAGAAAAGAGGGTCTGGGCGCGGTGGCTCAAGCCTGTAATCCCAGCACTTTGGGAGGCCGAGGCGGGTGGATCACGAGGTCGAGAGATCGAGACCATCCTGGTCAACATGGTGAAACCCCGTCTCTACTAAAAATACAAAAAATTAGCTGGGCATGATGGTGCGTGCCTGTAATCCCAGCTACTCAGGAGGCTGAGGCAGGAGAATTGCCTGAACCCAGGAGGCGGAGGTTGCGGTGAGCTGAGATCGCGCCACTGCACTCCAGCCTGGGTAACAAGAGCAAAACTCTGTCTCAAAAAAAGAAAAAAATTATATTAGAAAAGAAAAAACAAATATATTTTTATTTTGTATCTTATGGTTATCTAGCATGCTACATTTACCATGACCTTTATTTCTTCATTAATATTTGAGTTATTACCTAACATCTTTTTATGTCTGCCTAAAGACACCTTTCTAGTGTTTCTTTTACAGAAAATCTTCTAGTTGCAAACTCACTCAGTTTTTGTTTATTTTGGAATGTCTTAACTTCTTCATTTGTGAAAGCTAATTTTGTTGGATACGTAACTCTTAGTTGGCAAGTTTTGTTGTTGTTGTTGTCTTTGTTTTAGTTTTGGCAATTAAATAGGTCATACCACTATCTTTTGTCCTTTATTGTTTCTTTTGACATATTGACTATTAATCTTATTGAGGATTACATTATATCATTCATCTCACTGGTTTCAAGAATCTCTCTTTGTTTCTGCCTTTTGGCAGATTAATAATGATGCCACCTGGTGAAGATCTCTTTGAGTCTGTTTTACTTGAAATTTGTTGAGCTCCTTGAAAGTGCAGATTAATTTTTTCCCATTAAATCTTTGAGTGTTTGGTCATTATCCATTCAGTTTCTTTTTCTGCCTCTTTATCTCTTTCCTTCTTAGACTATCATTATGTATATGTTGGTGTGCATAATATTGCTCTACAGGACATTATTATTTTGTTTTTTTTTTCTTCCTGTTTGCTTAGACTGAATAATATCAGTTAATCTACATTTACATTCTTGAGTTCTTTTTTCCCTTTGCTCCAATGTGATGGTAAGCTTCTCTAGTGAAATTTTCATTTCAGTTAATATATATTTCTACTCCAGAATATCCATTTTATCCTTTTTAAAAATAATTACTATGTTTTTATTGATATTCTGTAATTGATGTGACATAGTTCTTTAGTTATTTAGACATGTTTTTTCTTAGTTGTTTGAAAATATTTAAAATAGCTGATTTAAATTCTTTGTCAATATAATCCAATATCTTAGCTTTTTCAGGAACTTTTCTATTTGCTGTACTTTTTTGGTCTTGTGTCTGGACAATACTTTCTTGTTTCTTTGCCCATCTCTTAATTTTGATGAAAATTGTACATCTTAAATAATAGAATGTGGCACTCTGGGAAACAGGTTCTCTTCCCTCATCAGGGTTTTGTTGTTGTTGTTGTTGTTGTCACATTGTTTCTTTAGGGGCTTTTCTAACTAATTCTGTAAAATCTATATTCTTTGTCAAGTGTAGCTACTGAAGTCTCTGCTTAACTAGCTAATGATTAGACAGAGATCTCAAATATCTCCCAAACTTTAGAAAGAGTTCCATGTGCATGTTTGTCAGGCATTTGAGAACTCTGACTGAGCCCTCATATCCAGCTTATGCAGAGCCTCAAACTCAGCCAGAGCAAGATTTAAGACATTTTGGTTCCCAGGAATATGTTAGGGCTTTAAAAAGCCCCATATATTTAGTTTATTGTGGTTTTCCTTTTAAGCTTTTTCATTAGCCTTTTGTTTTCTTCAACTTCTATCCACTATGTCATGCAGCAGCAAGTTAAACAATGGCCACTGATTGCTGTCAACAAATGATCCACGTCAGGTCAAATAAAGGCAAGAGTTGTGAAGGGCACTTAAAGGAAATGACTAGATAAGTGAAACGATAACAATTATTCTGGAAATGGGACTTTCAAGGAGCTCCAACCCCATTCTGCCTCCTGCAGTGTCTGGCAGCCTGCTGGTTTTCACTGATTTCAGGCAGTTGGTTTTTAAGGTTACTGCAGGATTGTGAGGATATGATGAAAAAAGAGAAATTAAAAATTCTGTTAAGCTCACTATTCTTACTAGTCCTTTTTTTTTTTTTTTTTTAATGATGAATGCTCCCAGGTTTATAAGCCTTTGGTTAATTTCCAAAGTTCTGAAAATGTTGATTCTCACAGTGTTTATCAGTGATCTCATGACTTTAATGAAAGAGAAGATTTTTGGAGCTCTTTACTCTACCATTTCTGGTGATGCCACCCCAAAAAAATTATTGAAAAAAATATTTAACACTTGATATGGCCATTTATATTTTATATCTGGATATCAGCCTTGCTGCTAAGCACACTTGGTATATGATGTGATTTTGTTCTGTTCCCACCCAAATTTCATATTAAATTGTAGTTTTCATAATCCCCATGAGTTGTAGGAATGACATGGAGGGAGGTAATTGAATCATGTTGGTAGGTTTTTCCTGTGCTGCTCCTGTGATAGTGAATAAGTCTCATAAGATCTGACGATTTTATCAGATCAGATTAAAAAAGAGCAGGTCCCCTCCACATACTCTCTTGCCTGCCATCATATAAGATGTGCCTTCCTCCTCCTTCACCTTTGGCCATATATGAGGTTTCCTCAGCCATGTGGAACTGTGAGTCCATTAACCTTTTTCTTTATAACTTGGGCAATGTCTCTATTAGGAGCATGGGAATGGACTAATGCAGTAAATTGGTACTGGTAGAGTGGGGTGCTACTATAAGGGTACCCAAAAACGTGGAGGCAACTTTGGAAGTGGGTAACAGGCAAAGGCTGGGACAGTGTGTTGGGAGCAGAAGAAGACAGGAAGATGTGGGAAAGCTTGGTACTTCTAGAGACTTTTTGAATGGCTTTGACCGAAATGCTGATAGTGATAGGGACAATTAAGTCCAGGTTGAAGTGTTCTCAGTTCAGAGATGAGGAACTTGTTAGGAATTGGAGCAAAGGTCACTCTTGTTATGCTTTAGCAAAGGGACTGCTGGCATTTGGCCCCTGCCCTAGAGATCTGTTGAACTTTGAAATTGAGAGAGATGATTTAACGTATCTGGTAGAAGAAATTTCTAGGCAGCAAAGCATTCAAGAGGAAGCAGAGCATAAAAGTTTGGAAAATTTGCAGCCTGATGATGCAATAGGAAAAAAAAAAAAAAACATTTCCTGGGAAGAAATTTAAGCCTGCTGCAGAAATTTGCACAAGTAACAAGGACTCAAATATTAATCCCCAAGACAATGAGGAAAATTTACCTCCAGGACATTTCAGAGACCTTCATGCTAGCCTTTTCATCACAAGCCCAGAGGCTTAAGAGGAAAAAAATGGTTTTATGGGCCAGAACCAGGATCTCTCTGCCACATGCAGCCAAGGAACTTGGTGTCCTTCATCCCAGCTGCTGCAGCCATGGCTAAAAAGGGCCAAGGTACAGTTCAGGCTATGGTTTCAGAGCCCCAAGCCTTGGCAGCTTCCATGTGGTTTTGAGCCTGTGGGTGCACAGAAGTCAAGAATTGAGGTTTGGGAACCTCCCCCTGCATTTCAGAGGATGTATGGAAATGCCTGGATGTCCAGGCAGAAATTTTCTGCAGGGGTGTGGCCCTCATGGAGAACCTCTACTAGGGCAGTACAGAAAGAAAATGTGGGATTGAAGCCCCTGCACAGAGTCTGCACTGGGACACTGCCTAGTGAAGCTGTGAGAAGAGGACCACAATCTTTCAGACCCCAGAATCGTAGCTCCACTGACAGCTTGCACTGTGCACTTGGGAAAGCTGCACACACTCAATTCCAGCCCATGAAAGAAGCTGTACCCTGAAAAGCCACAGAAGCAGAGCTGCCCAAGGCTGTGGGAGCCCACCTCTTGCATCAGCATAACCTGCATGTGACACATGGAGTCAAAAGAGATCATTTTGGAACCTTAAGGTTTAATGACTGCCCTATTGGATTTTGGATTTGCATGGGGCCTGTGGCCCCTTTATTTTGGCAAATTTCTTCCATTTGGAATGGGTATATTTACCCAATGCCTGTACTCCCACTGTATTAATATCTAGGAAGTAACTAAGTTGCTTTTGCTTTTACAGACTCATAAGTGGAAGGGACTTGCCTGTCTCAGATAAGACTTTGAGCTATTGACTTTTGAGTTAACGTGAAACAAGTTAAGCCTTTGAGGAGGCTGCTAGAAAGGCATGATTGGTTTTGAAATGAAAGGACATGAGATTTGGAAGGAGGCAGGGGTGGATCGTGGTTTGGCTGTGTCCCCACCCAAATCTCATCTTAAATTGTAGCTCCTATAGTCCACCACACGTTGTGGGAGGGACCCAGTGGGAGGTAATTGAATCACAGGGCTATTCTCATGATAGTGAATATGTAATTGAATCCTGTGCTATTCTCATGATAGTGAATAAATTTCAGGAGTTCTGATGGTTTTGTAAAGGGCAGCTCCCCTGCACAGGCTTTCTTGCCTGCTTCCATGTAAGATGTGGCTTTGCTCCTCCTTCGCCTTCCACCATGATTGTGAAGCCTCCCCAGCCATTTGGAACTGTGAGTCCATTAAACATCTTTTTCTTTATAAATCACCCAATCTTGGATATGTCTTTATTAGCAGCATGAGAACAGACTAATAGGGTATGGTTTCCTAATTGTGAACTACTAAATTCAAGCATTATTTTTTTTCATAAGTAAAGAAAAAAAATAATGACTTTACCTTCAACTCTGGTGTTATCTGGAAATCTGGAGATATTTAGCTGATGTTTGGCCTAATGCTATGGAGATGAAAGGTGTTAATTATTTTTCTAACACCTCTTAGTGTGTTAGGACTACTGGCTTTTATTTTCTTTTTGCCGAGACTCTGCTTGACTCACTGGTGAGAGCATCATGCAGAGCCTCTGTTTCTACCACACAGAACTCTGATTCCATAATATAGAGGTCCTGTCTCAGATTTAGCACTAAATCATTTGCTGAAAACCACTTTCAAATTCTCTCTCCATATTTAATAAAATGATTCTGTGAAGAGGCTGCTCTATGTTTGTGTAACAATTTATTTTTTTTTCAAAGTGAGAAGAATGAGATAGACCATGGACATGCATATTTTGCCTTTGTAACTTCACCACCTTTTAGACAGGAAAGGAAGAAATTAAGAGAGAAAACAATAAACGTACAACAACTACTTAAAGCAGTGCATCTCATCCATGGATATGCCTTAGAGTATCCTGGAAAGCTTAAAAAATCTCCATGCCTACTCTCTTCTCCAGGGAAATAATATCAGAATCTCTGGGAAGAGGAACCAGGCTTTTGCATTTGTTGAAAGCGTCCCAAGGGATTTTAAAAGGAAGTCAGGAATGAAAATCACTAGCATAAAACATGTATCGAAGCACAATGTCACCCCATGCGTCCTTACAAAAATAGCTGAGAAACCTCAGCACTGGAAGACCTGCCCTTGCAGACACTTGGGATGTGTGGAAGAAGTGGCACCTTGAAGCAAATGGTCAGAGAAACTACAGGTTTGCAGGCAGAACTAGGAACAAAACCATACTCTGAGTATCTCTGCATAATATGTAGGATCATGAGTCATTGGCTGAGATAGCAAGATTCTTGGATTCTATTCAACAACTAACACTTACTAAGTGCCTACTTGTGCCGGGCCCTATCCTCTGCTAATGAGCCCTATGATCTTAGATAAGTTATTTGTGATATGTAGACACTGGATTCTTCCACTAGCCCACAGCAGAATTTTTAATTTATGCCTTTTTGAACGACCAAGCACTTCTTCAGAAAGTCTATTTCATCTTTTTGTGATTATGTCCTTCCTACATTTGAAAGGCTTAAATATAATTTTGTTTACTAAAAAGCAATGCTAGAAAAAGTGGTAAGTTTTATTTCTACTGTCTTTTGTCAGCAATATCAAAATCAGAAAGTAATTTATTGGTGCTCCTAATGAAAAAAAAATACTTTCAGTAATCTTTAAAATTTGGAAGTCTGGAAATCACTAATATGGAAAATAACTGTATTTTGATGACTACTTTGAGGATCACTAATCCAAATTACCCCAACAACAGTGTTTATAAAATATTATGGGTTTAAAATGTGAAATAGCAGATGCCTTTGTCTTTTTTTTTATTATTATGGTTCAAGTGTAGGTCCATTTAGAAATTATTTTGAATTTTTTAACTAGAATTTTTATTTGTTTTACTTTATTTTTATCAAAGGTAGCACTAGAGCTGACTTGAAGAAATCATATTGATAGTTAAAAGGCTAATTGCAAATCTAATTTCTTTCCAAAAAGATTTTGCCTCTTAGAACTAAACTATATAAAAATAATTAAACATTTTCTTTGAAAAATGATGATTTTCCAATCCTATATAAGTGAGCTGTTAATTTTATTTTCTGAATCATTAAAAATCACTTGGAAACATTATAATAATTTTGGTAATTGGGGAAGAATATTCCAGTTATTCAGTGGAGCTCTGGAAATGAAGGAATATTGAAGTATTTAAAGAATAAGCCTCCACCTGGAGGTAGGAGCAATTGAATCTGTTTTGTTTTTGGGTTTTGCCTATTCTTTTATCTCTAAGCAGGTCTATTTCAGATTCAAAGACTCAGGTTCTCAAAAACCATAGAAAATAGGACATTTCCAAGGGAAATACCAAAGGTTTTTCCCCAATTCTTTTCTACTCTGTCTTGCTGTCTTTTCTACATAAGCAAAGCAAAGAATCAAACATTCCGCAATGAATTCAACACATGTAAACGAAACTGGACAATGAGACCCCAAACTTCATGGCTTAATCATGCAATCATCAGAGTGGAGTTAATGAGATTTTAGAAACCAATTTTTATTCATAACTAGAACAATGCCTGGCTTAGAATAAGTGCTCAATCAATATGGTTGAAAATTGCGTAAGTAGTGGTCAGAAAATTAGACAGTATCCAATGACTTTGAACTTTTTGTTTTATTCATAACAACCTTAATAACACATCTTCAATCCAGTCTTTTCTCCTATAATTCTCAAGAATTGTCCACTTCCATGCCAGATAAACCACTTAATATTTGGGCCAGTTAATCAAACTTTTCTAAAGTGATTTCATGTTTACTCAGAGGAAAGAACTGGGAGATAAAGGTGCAAAAAGGAACAACCAATTCTTAACAGAAAATAAAAGCTTTTACTGAGCACATGCAAATTCCCAAATAGTCCAGTTTATCAAAGATGGCAGTGTTAAAAAATGGTCAACATCAGGGACTCCAAAAAAAGGGAAACAGGAAGAGGGGCAAATGTAGCAAATCTCCCTTATTAAGCTTACTATTTGTGTGATGGATCCAATAAAAGCCCAAACCTCAGAATTACACAGTATATCCATAACAAACCTTACAGGTACCTCCTGAATATATATATAACGAAAGATAAAAGAAAAATGGTCAACCTGTTCAGAGTTAGCAAAATTTATCGGCAAGCACATGATTTTTGGCGGTCAGATACACTTGATTTCCAAATCGGGTTTCTAACTATTAGCTGTATGTCTTTGGTCATGTTATCCATTCTATTTGAATTACAATTTATTCATCTAGGAATAAGAATACCTGTTCAAGGCTTCTGTAAGAATCAATTGAGTTACTGATATATAACATCCTTGGCATATAAAGGGCATTCCAACTTGTTTGTTAACCACTTTCTCTCATCAATGACATCTTAATAATGAATATTTTTTGTAATAATGAAGTAATGAAAAAGAAATAATAACTATAGGGGGAGCATAAATGGAGCACTTGCTGTATTTAAAATAGAAAAATGTGATTCTCACATGACTATCCTCTCTGTTTCTGTGTGTCTCATATAAGCTCACTCTCACTGGACTTAGGGACCATTCTAATTCAGTATGTTCTCATTTGATTCTTACCTTAATTATATTTTCAAACACACCATATCCAAGTAAGGTCACATTCTGAGATTCTGGGTAGACATTAGTTTTGAGGCACTATTCAATCCATTATCGTCTTATAGGATGCTCTCTCATTTATTGCATTCTAGCTTCCTTGACCTTTCAAACATATCTATCTCAATCACTTTTTCAAGGCTTTCTATTTTCCCTTTCTTCCTCCCAAAGCATTTTTCTTCCTGAATTTTGCATGAAGAATTAGTTCTTCACTCTTCTTAAAATCCAGCTTAAATATTATCTATTAAAAAAGACCATCCTTGAAGGAATATTTACCAAGAAAACAAAAAGAGAAAAAAGCAGAGGTTGCAATCCTAGTCTCTGATAAAACAGACTTAAAACCAACAAAGATTAAAAAAAAAAAAA
>NW_016107726.1:839525-858869 GCF_001604975.1 Cebus imitator | reverse complement strand
AAAAAAAAAAAAAAAAGACGAAGGGCATTACGTAATGGTAAAGGGATCAATGCAACAAGAGGAGCTAACTCTCCTAAATATATATGCAGCCAATACAGGAGCACCCAGATTCATAAAACAAGTTCTTAATGACCTACAAAGAGACTTAGACTCCCACACAATAATAGTGGGAGATTTTAACACCCCACTGTCAATATTAGACAGATAAATGAGATAGAAAACTAATAAGGATATTCAGGATTGAACTCAGCTCTGGACCAAGTGGATCTAATAGACATCTACAGAACTCCACCCCAAATCAACAGAATATGCATTCTTCTTCAGGACCACATCACACTTATTCTAAAATTGACCACATAATTGGAAGCAAAACATTACTCAGAAAATGCCAAAGAACGGAAATCATAACAAACAGTCTCTCAGACCCACAGAGCAATCAAATTAGAACTCAGGATTAAGAAAATCACTCAAAACCGCAAAACTACATGGAAACTGAACAACCTGCTCCTGAATGACTACTGAGTAAATAACTAAATAAAGGTAGAAATTAGTTATTTGAAACCAATGACAACAAAGACACAATGTACCAGAATCTCTGAGACACAGCTAAAGTAGTGTTTAGAGGGAAATTTATGAAAGTAATTGCCCACAGGAGAAAGTGGGAAAGATCTAATACCCGAACATCGCAATGAAAATAACTAGAAAAGCAAGAGCAAATAAATTCAAAAGCTAGCAGAAGACAAGAAATATCTAAGATCCTTAAAAAACTGGTAACAAACTTCTCATTAAAATAATGAAAAATATTTTAACAATCTGAATTGTCAAAGCCCTAGCTGAAATTCCTATGTACGTTCTGAATTATTTCTATATTATTGTACTGATAGAAGCCCAAATATATGCTAGGCATCTTATTAATCATACCAAAGAGAGAGAGAGATAGAGAACACTGCCCTTTAAAAAATTGAGATTATGTGTAGCCATTAAATTGTTGTCTTCCAACATTTTCACTAAATTGTTTATTACATTTTGCATACATATTACTCAGTGAATCAAATTTTGCACAGATTTCAGGTGAATTTGAATTAATCAACTCATGCTAGCAATGACTATGCTATATATGTCATTTAACTGTAACATTCCATTCATGTGAATCTAGGCAGAAGGCTCAAGCTGCTAGATTTGCAGAGCTCCTGGATTTTCCTCTGTCAGTAAAGTTTACCCTTATTTTCATGACTTTTAATAGGTTAATTGTTCTTAAGAGTTATATTTGTGTCAGACTCTAATCTAGATAGATGTATGCTTTTATTAGGCTTTCCAAGATGATTTCAACCCATCTGGTCCTAGGCTTTTTTTGGTTGGTAGGCTATTAATTCCTGCCTCAACTTCAGAACTTGTTATTGATCTATTCAGGGATTGGACTTCTTCCTGGTTTAGTTTTGGAAGGGTGTTCAGGAATTTATCCATTTCTTCTAGATTTTCTAGTTTATTTGTGTAGCAGTGTTTGTAATATTCTCTGATGGTAGTTTGTATTTCTGTGGAATCAGTGCTGATCACCCCCTTTATCATTTTTTATTGCATCTATTTGATTCTTCTCTTTTCGTCTTTATTAGTCTGGCTAGTGGTCTATTTTGATGACATTTTAAAAAACCCAGCTCCTGCATTCATTGATTTTTTTGAAGGGTTTTTCGTGTCTCTATCTCCTTCAGTTCTGCTCTGATCTTAGTTACACACAGGGGCCTGTTGGGGACTTGGGGGCCTAGGGAAGGGACAGCATTACAAGAAATACCTAATGTAGATGACGGGTTGATGGGTGCAGCAAACCACCATGGCATGCGTATACCTATGTAACAAACCTGCATATTCTGCACATGTATCTCAGAACGTAAACTATAATAAAACAAAAGACCAACCTTGACTTTAATTATTTAAATAACACCCGCAAGCCACTAAATAACCTACTCACAAGTCACTTGCCATTTCATTACCTTGTTTTATTATCTTTGCTGTAATTATGACATTCTAAAATTATCTTTTATGTTTTTATTAATTTGTTTTACTTGCTGTGATGGCTAATATTGAGTGTCAACTTGACTTGATTGAAGGATGCAAAATATTGTTCCTGGATATGTCTGTGAGAGTGTTGCCAAAGGAGATTAACATTTGAGTCAGTGAACTGAGAGAGGCAGTTCTGGGTGAGCACCATCTAATCAGCTATCAGAGTGCTAGGATAAAAGCAGACAGAGGAACCTGGAAGGACTAGGCAGGCCTGAGTCTTCTGTTCTCCATCTTTCTCTTGTGCTGGATGCTTTCTGCCCTCAAATATCAGACTCCAAGTTCTTCAGCCTTTGGACTCTTGGATACACCAGTGGGTTGCCCATGGGCTGAAGGCTGCATTGTTGGTGTCCCTACTTCTGAGGTTTTGCGATTCAGAATGGCTTCCTTGCTCCTCAGCTTGCAGGCAGCCTATTGTGGGACTTCACCTTGTGATTATGTGAGTCAGTAATCCTTAATAAACTGCTGTCATATATGCATATATCCTATTAGTCCTGTCCCTCTAGAGAACCATAATACACTCACTTATTTCCTGTCCCTCTAGAGAACCATAATACGCTCGCTTATTTCAAATCTTACACTATTCTATTCCAAGAAAATATAAAGTCCATGAGAACAGAAACATGGTTGTATATTTTATTGTTGCATCTTCTATGCATATTTTAGTAATAAGAACATAGTGATACTTAATAAATATTTGTTGAAAAAATAAATGATCAATAACAAGAGAAAATATGAAATGGGATGCAACTGACCTGGAACCTAGTCCTAAATTTACCACTACCCAGCTATGTGACCTGGAGTACTGTATGTTACCTCACTGGTTATTAATTTATCCATTTAGTAAGTAAGGAAGTTGATTTCTGAGCAACTTTCTGATTATGTGATTCTGTTACTACAGATTTCAATAAGTCTTTGACTACATTTTTGTCCAAGAGACAAAATTTTAAAGTAAGAACAACCATTATAATTATGAATAAAGCCTTGTATTGTGGTTCAATTCATGAATTATTTGGAGAGTTCTACGTTTCAATACAGTTAGGAAAACAATTTGTTTTTCTTTAAAAGTTGGTTCTTTATACGGGAGGTCTTCAATTCTATTTGCTATTTTGTCAACTGGTTCCTGATCACATTTCAGATGGTTTTGATCCCATTCATAACCTGGGCTGAAAGCAGGATGTCTATTTACCCAACCACATCATAACAGAGAGAAAATTTCTGATGGAGTGATGAGTACTAACACTGTCATGAATTTAAAAAATAAAGTAAAATTTGAATTATTCTCCTAACTTACATAGCTTAATGGAAATTCAGGTTAAAAAATATATTCTCTATACATACCCCTCAGATATTGTTTTTTTTCTTGAGAACTCTATGCAATGAAGCCTGCCTGTGTACAGATTCTGAATACACTTTCCAGAGATTAAGATATTTTCTGCTCTTAGTTGACCTCCTCTTGGAACAAAGTATCAGTGACAATATTACTCCAAAGCCGAGGAACATCAGCTTTCAATGACTATTTCAGTATCGGCCACTGTGCTCATTATCTGACTAACAAAACTAATTTTGTTGCAGCCTTTGAGAGAAGATAATGTAGGGCCCTGAACACATAATAGCTGATCCTAAATGCAAAAGTGTTTTATATCCAGAGCAGCTGCTACCCTCTTGGCGATCTCAGAGATGTATGAATTTGGAAAATCTATTTCTTTATATAACATATTGAAATTTTCATCTCTATAATAAAAATTTATACATGTCATGCTTCAGATCCCTGATACAAAAGCATGCAACTATTAAAGTTACGTATAAATAATGTGAATTGCCCTAGGCCATTCATAGTCCTTCATCCATCCAGTCCTCATTTGACCCATGGTGGTCGGCTGGACATTAACCAACATGCAGAGGTGGTTTGTGATCAGGCAGCCAAGCATCTTCTCTCTGAGTTGACTCAGACGTGATCTTTTCAGTTGCTCTCAGTAACCAGATAGCTCTATATACTCTTTTAATATATATAATAATTTAGAAATGAACTACAGTTGTATACACATTTAGTGGTTCCAAATGTCATGCTCTATAGCATAACATGGTGGGCTTAGAGTTAGTTATTCTGAAAGAAACATTTGTTCTCTGTGTCATTGGTTTAATAATAAAAGGTATTCTTCATGAAATGAGAGTTGTGAGGGAGGAGGAACATAAAACTCCACATATTGAATGAGATTGTTGAAGAAAAGCATGGTAGCATGGAAGTGGAAGCAAAAATTCAAGGCGTCTGTATTGTAAAAGTATATATCTATCTGCATCATAACCTTTCACCTCCCTCTTCCCTTTTCTCTTTTTTCTTGTGCCCACTTTCCTTCTTCCCTTTCTCCTCCTTGTTCTGTTTAGCTAAATATTTTTGCCTATCTTTTACTTAGGATATACTTCTAGAAGTAAAATTGCTGGGCCAAAGAGAAAACATCAACTTTAAAATTTTTCTAATAATTGATTTTACTAGCTTGGTTGGCAGCATCCGTGCCTTATCATCAATGGAACACACACACAGGAGTTAGGAATCCTTGCTCTATGAAGACTACATTAATAAAAAAGCAATTATGGAGAATTGTTTTGTGTCAAAAATAGTCCAGGCATTGTGTCAATATAAATAGTCCAGGAGGATTTTGATTGTAAATTTTCAATCAAGATATAAGAATAATACGTTTTTAAAAAGTGAAGGTGCAGTATTGACCCTAACCTCTCAGTCTTACAACACTGAAGGTACAGGGATGCTTTGTCTGTTTGATGTAGAAAAAGTTCTGGTTAGCTTAGTTAGTTAGTTAGTTAGTTAGTTAGTTAATTTGGGATGGAGTCTTGCTCTGTCACCCAGGCTGAAGTGCAGTGGTGCAGTTTCTACTCACTGCAACTTCTACCTCCTGGGTTCAAGAGATTCTGTGCTTCAGCTTCCCAAGTAGCTGGGACTTCAGGCACGCACCACCATGCTCAGCTAATTTTTGTACTTTTAGTAGAGATGGGGGATTTGTCTCTACTAAACCTGTTGGCCAGGTTGGTCTCGAACTCCTGACCTCAGGTGATCCACTGACCTTGGCCTCCCAAAGCACTGGTGTTAGCTTTTTAATTATTGTTGTTAAACTACAAAATAGAGCGTAGCTATGTGGGAAATCTGAGGTGGAGTCGTTAATTCTGCCTCTGTACCAGTGCAGAGCAGAGTACTCTGGTCTGGATTTATGAAGAGCTCTGCCCTACTTCTCCTCTGGATTCTCTCTAATATAACGAAATGCAATTCCAAAACCCTCATGAAATAACCTCCACTTTTTGTCTCAGTTCCAAGCCTTTACTGCAAAAACATTTAACAACACTCTTCTGTAAATGTTGCCTCCTTTCTCTCTTCCCGCCTTCATTTACCTATTTTTAAAATTACCAATGTGAAGACATTATGTAATCAGGCTCTACCACATTTAGTGAAATATCACATTTACTGTAGATATTCAGAAGATAAAAAATCAATGGCAGTTGAAATCATCTTGGAAAGCCTAAATAAAAGCATATGTCTACCTAGATTAGAGTCTGATACAAATATAACTCTTAAGAACAATTAACCTATTAAAAGTCATGAAAATAAGGGTAAACCTTACTGACAGAGGAAAATCCAGGAGCTCTGCAAATTTAGCAGTTTGAGCCTTCTGCCTATATTCACATGAAGAATGGAACACTGCAGTTAAATGATATATAGTATAGTCATTGCTAGCATGAGTTGATTAATTGAAATTCACCTGAAATCTGTGCAAAATTTGATTCATTGAGTAATATGTATGCAAAATGTAATAAACAATTTAGTGAAAATGTTGGAAGACAATAATTTAATGGCTACACATAATCTCAATTTTTTAAAGGGCAGTGTCTCTCTCTCTCTCTTTCTCTTTCTCTCTCTCTCTCTCTCTCTCTCTCTCTTTTCTTTTTGGTATGATTAATAAGATGCCTAGCATATATTTGGGCTTCTATCAGTACAAATAATATAGAAATAATACAGAAAGTACATAGGAATTTGAGCTGGGGCTTTGACAATTCAGATTTTTAAAATATTTTTCATTATTTTAATAAGAAGTTTTTTTTACCAGTTTTATAAGGATATTTGTTTTAGGAAGAACTTCAGGTGGGACTTTTTTGTTCATTTTAAACATAATTTGTCAATTTCAACATATTTTGTTAGTTTCTTGTGAGGCTAATTTACATGTAATAAAATGTACCAATTACAAGAATATAATTTCATTATTTTTGACAAACATATACGGTTGTATAACCACCACCACAATCATGATATAAAACACATCAATCCAGAAAAAAGTTTCTTTACTGCCCTTTTCTGCATATCTTCTCTACATCTTTCAACCCCTGGGTAGCCACTAGTGTATTTTCTATTACTACAGTTTTGCCTTTTCTAGAATTTTATATAAATGAAATCATATGGTATGAGGTATTTTGTGACTGGATTCTTTCACTGAGCATCATGCATTAGATGTTCATTCATGTTGCATATATCAATAGTTTATTCCTTTTTATTTCTGGGTAGTATACAAGTATTAAAAGACAAGACTAAAAGTATATTAAAAATGCAATGTTTTCTGATGATAATAAGCATTTTGGAGTAACTACACTAAGGATTCTGAAAGAGTTACTTTATAGGCTTACTTGCAACTAAATCATCTGCAGAGAGATGAGCTCATTGTTATGGCAAAGAAATAACCAGAAGATTAATTGGGCCTAAACAAATTCATTTTAACTTCTATTACTCCTCCAACATAGACATGTCTGTTTTGGGCACTGAATTAATTAGAAAAAGTCTCTAGTGCTTCCAGTATGTTTATGTTTTACTCCTAAAGTAGTTACACAGCTTATTAAAAAATTATTTTCTTGAACCAAATGAAAATGCTCTTCCTGGAAATAATAACATAAACTCATTTACCTTTTCCATTGTTTAGTCTGCTGTTTGTGTTAATTAGCATAGACATCTGTTCTTCTGATTTTTTCTTTACAACCTTTGTGCTGCTAATGGCTTAACTTGCAGTGAAGGTATATGTCTGGACTTCATAGAGAATGAAATTGTTAGTCAAGCAGTGCAAACATCAGTAGAACAAAAATACAAAATAAAATGTCTTATAATAAGAAAAAAATACAGATAAGCTTCAAGTTTTTAGTTCCTTTTAGTTACCATTCTTTAAGCTCAGAAAACAAGGTTGCTATGCTTCAAATATGTTCCATACTGTAGAGCATAAGTAAGATGTAAAAATTTAGTTTTGTTTCATAGGATCAAAAAACTACCTATCAGTTACTATGCTCATTACCTGGGTGTCAAAATAATCTGTACAATCAACTCCCATGACATGCAATTTATTTATGTAACAGAACTGCATGTGTACTTCCTGAACCTAAAATAAAAATTAGAAATAAAAAATAATAATAAAAAATAAAATCCGCTTCCACTCATTTTTTAAAAGTACTACTAAAAAGCCAATGATAAACTAAGAATAGAAAAATATAAATATTCAAATGTTTCTAAAAAGGTAGGAAATGAGAAACAGAGAAAAAAAAACAGAGATAGGCATGAAACAAATAATAAAATTCTAGACCTAAGTCCAAACATATCAATATTACATTAAATATTAATGGACTAAACAATCAAAAGGCAGAGATGGCCAGAATAGTTAAAACTGAAAAACTCCATTACGCTATCTACAGGAGATGCTATTTATTTATTTACTTATTATTTGAGATAGGGTCTCACTCTTTTGCCCAGTCCGGAGTGCAGTGGTATGATAACAGTTCACTGCAGCCTCAACCACCAGGTCTCAGGTGATTTTCCCACTTCAGCCTCCCAATTAGCTAGGACCGCAGGAACCAGCTACCATACCCAGCTAATTTTTAATTTTTTTTCTTTAGAGACAGGATCTCCCTATGTTGCACAGGCTAATCTTGAGCTCCTAGGCTCAAGCAAAGAGATGTGCTTGAAATGTAAAGACACATAGAGTGAGAGTAAATGGTTAGAAAAACAATATGCCATACAAAAATTAATCACAGGAAGGCTAAAATGGCTCTGTTAGTAGCAGGAAAAAAAAGCTTCAAGGCAAGGATTATTATCAGAGATAAATAGGGACATTTCATAATAATAAAGATGTCAGTTCATCAGGAAAACATATTAATTATGAACATACAGGCACTAAATAAGAGAGTTTCAAGATACATAAAGCAAAAATTGGCAAAACTAAATAAAGTAGTCAACAACTCCACACTTAAGGGAATTTAATGTTATTGACCTTCAGTGGATAAAATCAAAAAAAAATTTAGTAAAGAGAGGTGATTTTAACAACATGATCAATCATATTGATCTAGCTGATTTTTTAAAAATATTTTATTGCATTTTAGGTTTTGGGGTATATGTGAAGAACATGCAGGATTGTTGCATAGGTACATACATGGCAATGTGGTCTGCTGCCTTCCTCCCCATCACCTATATCTGGCATTTCTCCCCATGTTATTCCTCCTCAACTCCCACTTCCCACTGTCCCTTCCCTAGTTCCCCCCCAACAGAACTCAGCGTGTGTTGCTCCCTCCTGTGTCCATGTGTTCTCATTGTTCAGCACCCGCCTATGAATGAGAACATTCGGCGTTTGATTTTCTGTTCTTGTGTACGTTTGCTGAGAATGATGGTTCACAGGTTCATCCATGTCCCTACAAAGGACATGAACTCATTGTTTCTTATGGCTGCGTAGTATTCCATTGTGTATATGTGCCACATTTTCCCTGTCCAGTCTATCATCGATGGGCATTTGGGTTGGTTCCAAGTCTTTGCTATTGTAAACAGCGCTGCAGTGAACATTCATGTGCATGTGTCCTTATAATAGAATGATTTATCATCCTTTGGTTATATACCCAGTAATGGGACCTAGTTGATATTTATAGAGCACTATACCCTGTAATTATAGGCACACATTTTTTCCTTTTTTTTTTTTTTTTTTGAGATGGAGTCTCACTCTGTCACCAGGCTGGAATGCCATGGTGCAGTCTTGGCTCACTGCAACCTCCGCTTCCCGGGTTCAAGTGATTCTCCTGCCTCAGCCTCCAGAGTAGCTGGGATTACGGGCACCGGCTGCCACACATGTCTAATTTTTGTATTTTTAGTAGAGATAGAGTTTTACCATGTTGGCCAGGCTGGTCTCAAACTCCTGACCTCAGGTGATCCACCTGCCTCAGACTCCCAAAGTGAAGTGATTACAGGCGTGAACCACTGCACCCAGTCATTTGCTTGTCTTTTCTTTGTTGGATTTATGAGTTTTTTAAAAATTTACCAGACTATGGGGCACCACCACTCCCAGCTATTTTTTGTATTTTTAGTAGAGATGGGGTTTCACCATGTTGGCCCGGATGGTCTTGATCTCTTGACCTTGTGATTCACCCACCTCAGCCTCCCAAAGTGCTGGGATTAGAGATGTGAGCCACCACACCTGGCCAGACACACATTTTTTCAAGTACATGGGGTACATTTATTAAGATAGACCACATGCTGCAATTGAAATCAAACTACATAAATTGTCTATCCAAAGGAGTAGAAGTAGAAATCATTCTCTTTCTCTCAATATATAAAATGTATGTATGTATCACCAAGTGTTTAAAAATTGAGATCATCACCCTTCTAAACAAGAAATGATTTAATAAAGAAATTATAAATTAAATCAGAGAGTATGGCAAACAGAAGTACAATATAATAGAATGTATAGAATTAGCTAATGCAATGAATTAAGGAAATTGATAGCATTCATGCTATGTTATAAAAAAAGTTCTCAAATTAATGACAAGGTTCAACTTCAAAATGATAGAAAAAAAGTATACATAAAATGAAAAAAAGAAAAAGGGCACAAATCAATCAAATGTAAAACATATAAATAGACTTTAAAAAGATCAAAATAATTTCTAAACCCCTAGAGACTAATTTTAAAAAAATGGAGAGAGACAACAAAATCACCATAAGTGAGAGATTATAAATCTCAAACACTAGAAGTATAAGACAACAAAATGATAAAACTCATATTAGTAAATTAGACAACCAAGATTGAATGGTGACATTTAGTTAAAAAAAATGCAACTTACCAAAATTAATACAAGACTAATAGAAAAATCTGAATTTTCTTACATTTGTTAAAGCAATTTTATATTATACAAATTTCCAAAAAGAAAATTCTAGACTGATGGATTTCATTGGTAAATGCTATCAAGCATTTTTTAAAATAACAACTTTATTCTCACTTTTTCAGAAAATATAGGACATAGGACCACCTTTGTTTGGTCATGAGACCAGCAAAACCTTCATATTCAAGTCTGACAATTATATATAAATATCATTATTCATATATATGTAACATGAATATAACATTAACATCTCATTAACATCAACATATTACTGCTTTAAAATATTAGCAAATAAAGTCAAACAGTATTAAAATGAGTAAGTCGTTACAATCAAGTAGAATTTATTTCTGAAAGGCAAAGTTGAATACACTCAAAAATCAATTTCATTCACCATATTAACAGAATAAAAGAGAAAAATCATATCATTTTGATAGATGTCCAAAATTCTCCAAAACTTTGACATAATTAAGCACTTCTTAGTGATTAAAAAAACTCTTAAAAACTAATGACCAGAAGGACATTTTTGAATCTTATAAGGACATTTTCAAAAAATCTCACATATTAATTAATAATAAAATATTGAATGTTTTTCCTCCAAGATAGGGAACAAGCAAGACTTTCCATTCTCATTAGTTCTGTTGAACACTACACTAATATGTGAGGTCATTACAGTAAGGCAAGAAAAGAATGCATTCAGATTGAAAAGGAAGAAGTAAAACTGTCTCACTTAGAAGATAACGTGAACATGATCGTTTCGAAAATGCCTATTAAAATTTACAAAATTACTTGAAGTAATGGACAAATTTAGCAAGGACATGAGATAAAAAGTTATGTTACAAAAATCAATTGTATTTTTATATACTAGCAGCAAACAACTGAAATTAAAAAACAATCCTATTTGAAACAATACCAAAGCACTTTAAAATGTACAAGACTTGTACACTGAAAACTACAGAATGTTCCTAGGATAAACTAAAGGAGACCTACAGAACTGGGGAGACATACCATATTCATGAACTTAATATAATTAAGGTGATATTTTTTTCTCTAATTTATCTGCTAACTTAGGGAAATCCCAAACAAAATACCAGAAGGTTTTTTTTTTAATTTGTGAAACTGATAAGCAGTTACTAAAATTTGTGTGGAAACAAAAAAGATCTAGATTAGGCAAATCAGTTTTTTAAAAGAATGTTTCTCAACTTCATTGGTCATCAAAAATGCAAATAAAATCAATCATGAGGTACCACTTACACATCCATTAAAATAGGTACATTTTAAAAGACAGACTATACCAAGTGAGGCTGTGGAGCAACTGGAACTTTCATATATCTCTGGTGAGAATGTAAAATGGTACAATCACTTCAGAAAATGTAAAATTATGAACATTTAAGTATGACATTAAGTGTACATAAGGATTAAACATACACCTACCATATAAACCAGCCATTCCGTAAAGTATTTACTCAAGAGTAATAATGACATGTTTTTACATAAACAGGATTGTTCATAGTAGCTTTATCTATGGTAGCCTCTAAACGGAAATAACCTAAATGCGCATCAAATGCTGAATGGATAAACAAAACGTGAGCACTACTCAGCAGTAAAAAGGAAAGTAAGTGAAAGTAGACAAATACAAAAGAATACTTAATGCATGATTCCGTTTATATAACATTCTACAAAATACAAACTAATTTATAGTGACATAAAGCAGATTAGGTTTTGCCTGGGAACCGGGATGGAGCAGAAAGGAATGGCTACAAAAGTCCATGAGGAATACATATGTATTATGGATATATATCTTGATGCTAGTCGTGATTTCATGGGTAAATATATATATCAGAATGCATCTGATTGTATACTTTAAGCAGGTAGAGTTTATCAGATAGAAATTATACCTCAATAAAGTTGAGTTTAAAGTGATAAAATGGTTAGCTGAACATACACTAAACCTCTTTCCTGGTGGAAAAAAAAGCAAGGTTCAGAAACAAGAAAAGAATTTCAGTGTATATTAGAAATGGAAAGGTGTCAGTTACCTGGGAACAGCCATACCCAGATGCTCATATTGCAGCAAGAGATAAGTTGCATTCTATGACCAGGAGCAGAAGTAGCATCACCTATAAAACTGGGACTCAGGGCTGTGCTATAGGTGCAGATGCAGAACCCAGAATTGTACCACCAGTAATGAACTAAATCCCCAAACAGATGGCCAGAGATTGTTGGCTTTGGAGCTATGTCTTGAGCAGACTTCAAGACCTACTCATAGGACAGCTGTCATAACTCTGGGCACACATAGATAAATGAGTTTGTAAACCAATGTAAAAGCAGGCAGTAAAAGAGTCAACAAACTGAAGAAATATAGTCCAAGAAATAAAGATTTAAAAGCTTTCAATAAAGAACTTTTTAAAAGTATCTTTAAAATGTCCCAGAAAATTGAAGGAAAAATAGCATCCATAAAAGATGATTGTATGTTTAGTAGGCAATTATCCTCATAGACCAAAATTACTATCCACAAATTTGGAGATTTCCAAAATAATATAAGTTTTTACAAATATAGGGTAAAAGTATTCAAAGCTATCTCTAGAGTATGTTCAGTCTGTGTGTGAGTGTTTATGTGTGTATGTGTGTGTAAGGGATAGTGATGAAGCGTATCCTTTAAAGAAGAGGAAGAAATGACTCCAAAGGTAGAAGGAAAAAATAATGTGGTTAAAGATAATGTGGTAGAAAAAAAGAAGACAAAAGTAAGAGAGAATTTGTTAAGAAAGAAAAGAGCAGCTGGATCTTGGTGTTTTCCTAGGTTCAGAATGTAGTAATTTTCTCTCTCTAACATTCCTCTCTAAATTATATTATTTATCAATATGTTTTTATTATGATTTACATGATAATTCCCCAATCATACATATATACATTCCCATATATGTATATACATGTTTATATATAAATGTATTCCCACACTTTTATCTGACTTTCCCTCTGAGCGCTAGACATTATATGACTGCCAACTTTAAAAGTAAATTTGGATGTCTTAGAGGTGTTGTAAAGTTGACTTGTTTTAAATTGAATACTTATGTTCCAGCACCAAATGTCTTTCCAACCATTCTTGCCCTTCCTCATTCTAGTATGATACCACAGCTTACAATTTTTTTAAGCCCCAAATGTGGACATTCTGCATGATTCCTCTCTGTATTTCACCACCACTACGTTATTGGAATGTGTCTGCAAAATATGTCCATTTTTTTTCTACCTCCACTGCTATGTCCTGGATTAAGCTGCCATTGTCTCTTGCCTTGACTCTTTACAATAGCCTCCTCTATTCTCCTAGCTTCTGTTCTCGTATTTCCTATAATGCTCAGTGTAACAGACAGTCTTTTAAAACACTAACCAGATCTTGTCTCTCTCAAGCTTCAATCTTCCAGTGTCTTACTATTTCACTTGGAGTCAAATGCAAACTTTTTACCACAGCCTATGATATTCTGCTTGATATCACCCCTTCCCAACTCTCCAACCCTTTTTGATGTTCCTCTCTCCTTCCTCAGACTGCTAAAGACACAATTACATTTTTCCAGCTCTTTGACAACAGAAGCTCTTTTCACTTTGCTTCCTGCCTCATTCCTCAGGCAGGAAGCCTCTTTCTCCATTCTTATGTTGCTAGACCCTGCTGATTCTTCCAGTTTCATTCTAATTTTTGTCCTGTAGAGAGCTCTTCTCTGACACTATTTAAGAGTACTTCCTTGTTACTGTTTATCTCAGCCACTGATGGTCTTTCTACATAGCACTTATCATAATGTTTAATGCATGTCCTTGGCTTTTGCTCCATCTCTCCCTGTTTGGCTGCAGCTAGTGCATGAGGACAGGGACTCCATCCATCTTCAACCTACCATGGAGTAGATAACTAGTACATCTGTTTGAGTAATAATTCTGGTTATTTAGGCATGCTGTAATTTAAAAAGAGCTTGGAATGGCAGAATTAATCATATTTGTTTTAATTTCAACTGTCTCCTGTCATCAGTGACCTAAATAAGAAGCTATATTTATTTATCCTAAATCAAAATTAGTTTAATAAACTTAGGAAAACAAGGTTTTCTCTGAAACATTTTTATGGAACAAAAGATTCTCTAATAGACAATATTGAGAGGTAGAGGAGCATTCCAGGATACTTAGTGAGCATTTCCTATGAAAGAGTAATTCATCTTCAGTGTAGGAAGGGCCTGACTAGCTCTCTGAAGACATAAAATTATACAAACTGAAGCCATCAGGTTGAATTTAAGACATTGAAGCAATATTCTAAAATGGCCTTGTTTTATGAATATGAATAGCAATTTGAGGTTATGTGAGGTCACTGGTAGAATAGCTTTTTCTGCTGTCTCATTTGGGATTTTGGATAGAATGGGGTGGTGGGGGTGGGTGTTATATTACTACCATTGAAAGCTGCTTCAAACTCTGAAACAATGCATTGAAAAGCCCATTTTTTTCTTGGCAGCTTCCAAGTTAGAGAGTGTGGGTGGCAGTCGATTTTCTGTTTTCACCATGTGCCAAATTCCTCTGGATTTAATTTGATCCAAAAAGCAGGTAACTTTAGTTAAGTGATAAGAAGTTTAGTTGGGGAAGAAGAGGAGAAGGAAAGGATAGAAGTACCATCAACCTGTCATTTTGGGTTTATTGGTTGTTTTTGTTTTACTGGCAAATATAGACATCAAGGTCTATTTATTCAACTAAATTATTTAGTTTGGGTTTTGTTCGTATTGGCAGGGGCTCTATAAGATTCAGACTAAGCATCTGAGATCTTGTGAGACCCTATTAGCTCAGATTTACTTCATGACATAAGTTCAAGGGTGACAGGTCAATGTATCATAGGGCAGAAGACGCTATGGTTTAATCATTTAAACTTTTCATGTTGTGATTTGATAAAAGTGCCATGTAGGGACAACTCCTTGTCCAGGAGATGCCATTATAGGAGGCAGAAGGAAAAAACTACCTGTAGTGAATTGATTGCAGTAATGACTGATTTTTTTTACTCTTCTTAATAACCTTGTTATCCTGCAGTATCCTTCCACAATAATTCATGTGACTTGTTTGGACCAAAGAGATGAAAACCATGACACAAAGAGAGACTGGAAAAGCACTCACACATTGGAGCTTGCTCCCTTGCTGCTCTTGAATTCTGTCACCATATGACCATACCCAGACTAGCCTCCTAGAGATGGAGAGGTCATTTGGAGAAGATTCACGCTGCCCTAACTAGCCCTCTAGCCTAACCAGAAGCTGACATTTGACTGCAAACACACTAGTAACCTAGACTGACAGAATTGCAGAGCTGAGTACAGCCCAATGTTTTGCTTTGCTGATCTGTGCATGTTGATGGCTCAGCCACTAAATTTTAGGATGGGTTGTTGTGTAGCAAACACCAGCTGATCTATCAATGTATGGATAATAGATCCATTCTAAGAAGGGGAAACGAAATCAAGATCCACCAGATATTTATTTACTATTGAAAATTGTTGGATTAGTAACTGTGCTGCGAGTTGGAAACCAGATTTGTCTTTAGGAACATTTCAAGTGCTCTAGTATGATTGTATACACTTCTGCAGGAGAGCTCACTAAACACCTCTTTACTGACTATACATGATGCAGAGGAACTAGGATAGTTTTAGGTGTTTTAATTAAAGTGATTTTGTCCTTTTGAAGTTGAGTGGAAGGCTATTCACCAGCAAGCTCTTTCCATTCCGGTCTAATTCTTATGTGGCCTATTTTCCATAATAGTATGGGAAAGACTCCCTAGGAGACTTTATTGCAGATTACAGGGGTGGCCTGTACTGAGAAAAAAATATATTAAATTATAACTTCAAATTTGCTATAGTATTTCCCAAGACCATCATTTTTTTTAAATTCAAGAAGCCAGGTTTGAGTTTATGGGGATAACTGAAGGCCAAAATGACAGCTCTGCTATCTCTTAGAGATTGCAAATACCTTGAAGCATGCCTTCCAACAACACAGCACAGCGAGGGCTCTTAGGAGAAGATGGCAGCTGAAAAGACCAGTCTGGTACCCAATAAAAAGGAATCTTGCAAATAGCATCACTATCTCTGAGGAACTGCCTTGGGTGAGCCACTGTAATTTGACATGTCAGTCAAATAAAATAGAAAGCTTTAAAAGAGTTTTTTTAAACAGTTTTTTTAAAATTATGTTTTAAGTTCTGGGGTACATGTGCAGATCCTGCAGTATTCTTACGTAGGTATACACATGCCATGGTGGTTTGCTGCATCCATCCCCCGTCATCTACATTAGGTATTTCTCCTAATGTTATCCCTCCCCAATCCCCCGACCCCCTGCTATCCCTCCCCTAGCCTCCCCACTCCCCAACAGGCCCCAGTGTGTGATGTTTCCTTCCCTGTGTCCATGTGTTCTCATTGTTCAACACCCACTTATGAGTGAGAACATGCGAAAAGAGTTTTTAAATCTTTATCTGAGAGCATCACATTCAAAAGGGATGTTGTAAACATGAGATACTGTGCAAAGTCTGTTTATCAATGTGTAGAATGCATAAGGGACAGGTATTGTTTACTATCCCCAAAACAGTGTGGGAGGGGATCAAGGCAATAGAAGATGCTGCAACAGCATCTGCCATGCAAAGCACAGGACTGAATATAAGTGGGCTCAGGAGCCTTTTCAGTCATATCTGCAGACCCTGATTGAAAAAGTTAAATGTGTCGGGAATTTTATTAATTATTCAATCAGGCAACTGTCTGAGGCTAAACAATGTGATACAGCAAAATTTACAACTACAGAATTCTTCTCATGCAAATTTTATGTTCAAAAGCTGCAGTTTCAGAGACACCAAAATGATCCAAATCATTCTTATACTTCATCCAAAGCATAACAATTGCTAGGACTCCTTAAGTTTATACTATTTGTGTTTGCCTCGGCACTGTTCTAGGTATGAAGGGAACAAAATATATTAAAGGGTAATGTTTGCCTTGCTCTTGTTTAAGATGAGCTTTTCCCCTTTAGTCTCTCCTACCCTTTAGGTGTGTTTTGTTTTGCCATGCAGGTTTTCAGATTTGGGTTTTCTTTTTTTAATTTTTACTGTTTTTGTTTTTTGGTTTGTTTTTATTTTGGCAATGCAGAAGAGAGAGAATGGACAGAAGATAATATAAACCAGCAGTGCTTATCCTATTTTGATATCCTAGTTTGCCTGTTGAATCAGAGCTACAGTGCTCCCTCTCTCTGTATTTTTTCCTGTCTCTCACAGAGAATGTAGGAAATTGATGAAGCAGGGAAAATAGAACTTTAAAAATTCGAAAACATTTAGTTTTTAAAATAGGCATTGAGAGTTGGGAAGAAGAAAAAAGATGGGAAATTTGTGGGTAGTCTAAGGAATTGGAGAGAATGTGGGGGAATTTTGCCATATTAAAAGGATGCACAGCAGCTGTGAGTATGGGAGGCTTGCTTGGCAGGGGGTTAGAAATTGAGGGGGGAACAGAAAAGATTTTGAAAAGTGTTGCTGTGCTTATGAATTGAATATTCTCTAGTTTTCTTTGAGGGATACAAAGACACATGGAATTCCTTTTTATTTATGTTAGGTTGTGCTTCTTTGAAAATGACTTTATGCAATAGTCATTGCATACTTTATATAACCAGGGTAGTTGCTGAGAGGTAACAAATAGAAAATGGCATTACTTCTTTTTCCAATGGCTGTAACCCATTTTCTGCTGACTCTCATTGCACAGATGACCTCTTAGGCTCATAGATTTCATAGATTTCCTCTTACTTCCCATAATTAAAGTCTAGGTGAGTTTTAGTCATGCTTGACATTCAATCTTATTTCCACATTAGAGTTCTTTCCCCCTCTCCTTTTGGTATGTAGCTCCTCAATAAAAGGAGGATTCATCAGGAGAAAAAAGGTGTCAGTCAGATTCCATCAGGAAATATACCATAACTCAAAACAGGATAATCAAAGGAGAGTTTATTCAGAAAAGATATTTACAAAGGTAAGTGAAGAGAAAACAAAAAGTATAATGCAGTAGAGAAGACAGGGTTTAATGGCAGCCAAGCTTTTACCACTCCTGCAGGAAGAAGGGCCAGATGTGGTCACTGGGACTTGGAAGGAGAGTTATGTAAAAGCCCTTTTAAGAGTGGTGGTGGCCTGTGTCAAGGGACACAGCCAGCCTGTTTGGTCTTGTAGAAGAAAACCATCATTCTCAGCAAACTGACACAAGAACAGAAAATCAAACGCCACATGTTCTCACTCATAGGTGGGTGTTGAACAATGAGAACACATAGACACAGGGGAGCACTACACACTGGGGTCTGTTGGGGGGAAATAGGGGAGGGACAGCAGCGGGTGGGGAGTTGGGGAGAGATAGCATGGGGAGAAATGCCAGATATAGGTGAAGGGGAGGAAGGCAGCAAATCACACCGCACGTGTGTACCTATGCAACAATCTTGCATGTTCTTCACATGTACCCCAAAACCTCAATAAAAATAAATAAAATAAAATAAAAAGAAGGTAGCCCTAACCTTACTCTTCTATCTCCCTTCAGATTCTTTCCAGGGTTCCCAATTGGTGAAATCCAACTAGTTTCAGGTGTCAAAAAAATCTATTGATGTAGTTCATGCAGTTGATTTCCTGGGATCAGAATATAGGGAAGAAGGGTGAAGAATGGATCTGGACAGGCAAAAGAAAGCTATATCTTTATCCCATCAAGAGCTGCTCTTCTCTTTCATCTAATTCATGCTTCCAGCACAGGAAAGCAAAAGGTTCTACCAACTGTCATAGCAGGGAAGGGTTATTTCCACCAACTTATAATCCAAGCTGGAATATAAATGTTTGTTACTGCTGGTATTCTTTATATAAGGAAGTATGGGGGTAAAAAAGAGTACAAAGGAAATGGTCAAGTAATAAAACAGATACTACAATTTTTGCAGCCGTATCTGGTCATGAGGCCTGAGATGGTAATAATTGCTGTCGACTTCCGCTACTCATTCGATGTTCCTCTTGCCTTTTGCCAGCTCCTCAGTTAGTGGGTGGGTTCATTTATGTCTACAGGATCTGAGTGTTTGCTTTGCTTTGTTTTGCTTTGCTTTGCTTTTTTTTTTTTTTTTTTTTTTTTTTTTTTTTTT
>NW_016107726.1:819603-839455 GCF_001604975.1 Cebus imitator | reverse complement strand
GGGTTCAAGTGATTCTCCTGCCTCAGCTTCCAGAGTAGCTGGGATTACAGGTGCCTGCCATCACACGTGGCTAATTTTTGTATTTTTAGTAGAGACAGGTTTTTACCATGTTGGCTACGCTGGTCTCAAACTCCTGACCTCAGGTGATCCTCCTGCCTCAGACTCCCAAAATGTTGGGATTACAGGCGTGAGCCACTGTCCCCGGCCATTTTCTTTTCTTTGCTGTTTTTCTGAGTTTTTTAAATTTACTGGACTATGGGGCAAAGGAACAATAAGAATAGGCCAGCTGAGTTATTTGGGTAGCAGCACCCTAGTTTCTTCCAGAGAATGGAATCAGCACTGTAACCGCTGATTCCTGCTTTGTCTGTTGGTTCACATTTATGAGGAGCCGTAAATGGCTAGGAGGTGTTTTCAGCTTCAGTGTATGAGGAATATTACTGTTTCATGGTGGAAGCCTCTTGGGGATTAACAACTACAAATCTACTAAACCTCAGTGGCTTAAACACTTTGGTTACAATTTTGTTCTTTTTTTCCCCCATTTCTTCCCTTTTTAACAAAAACTTTTACTTTGTTTTAAAATTATACTTTAAGTTCTGGGATACATGTACAGAATGCGCAGGTTTGTTACAAAAGTATACACATGCCATGGTGATTCACTGCACCCGTTAACCCATATATACATTAGGTATTTCTCCTAATGCTATCCCTCTCCTAGCCACCCACCCACTGACAGGCCCTGGTCTGTGATGTTCCCCTCCCTGTGTCCATGTGTTCTCATTGTTCAACTCCCACTTATGAGTTAGAACATGCAGTGTTTGGCTTTCTGTTCCTGTGTTAGTTTGCTGAGAGTGATAGTTTCCAGGTTCATCCATGTCCCTGCAAAAGACATGAACTCATCCTTTTGTATGGCTGCATAGTATTCCCTTGTGTATATGTGCTACATTTTCTTTATCCAGACTATCATTGATGGGCATTTGGGTTGGTTCCAAGTCTTTGATATTGTGAACTGTGCTGCAATAAACATATGTATGCATGTGTCTTTATAGTAGAATGATTTATAATCCTTTGGGCATATACCCAGTAATGGGATTGCTGGGTCAAATTGTATTTCTGGTTTTAGAGGAATCACCACACTCTCTTCCCCTAACTTATTGTGGTCATTCCACCTTGACTCTGATAATCTAAGTGGCCTTTACCAATCCGAGATGCCATTATTCCCACTGAGATTAGTGAACCCAAAGTGTAATAGCATATTTCTCTGCCACTTTTAGTCTTAAGGGGCAACCAACACAGAGAGCTTCAAAGCTACTGACATCCTTTCATAAATGCTTTTTTTAATGCATTATCTTTTCTCCAGGCCCACCCAGATGTGAAGTAGCTGAGCAAGTTGCACATAATATATACCTGCTTTCTGAAACATTTGGACTTTTTTTATTTTTTGTAGTATGTATGCAAAGAAGTTTCTGGCAGTTTGACCTCAATAATTATAAGCCCCGATTAAGTCCATATTTTGATTATTTAGCCCTGCAAACTATTAACCCACTTTCTTGAGCTCAAGACAACACATTAATTCCAAATCTCAGATGGATGTGACAGAACAATGAATTTGGCTCCATTAAGTCTTCTGTTCTGTCTCTATTGGATTAACACTCTTAGAATCTATTTTCATAAATGCACCTCAGGTGCTTGATGGCATACATTGGTAATGCCTTGTAATTGCATTGATGTAAATGTTTTCTCCTTGTAGAATAGGCCTTCCATAACTCAGTCTGGGCTTTGTGTTATTTTAGGATTAGAGGCAACAAAAGGTGGCAGAGTATGTCTTGACAAAAATGGGCATCAGCCTGAGAGATAAGCAATAAAATACTATTTTTTTCCAGAGAATAATAGTTGAAAGGGGATGTCCCTACTGGTGACAGATGTTCAGAAGAATTTTGAAGTTTAATTTTCTCAGTATCAACTTCTGGCTAAGATGGAGTAATAAGGATTGAATTCTCCTTCCAGTTTAAAAAAAAAAAAAAACTGAACGCAATTACCAAATAATGATTATCGAGATATTAGACATCAGAAACAGCTGGATTTATTGCCTAGCAGATGAGAAACAAATAACATGAGTGATGTGATTGCCCATCTTACTGTCTAGAGAATGTTTCCAGGCTACAGTGTATTGAAGAAGACCCCAGAAAGAACTTAGTAACCACCCAGAGATGAGAAGACTTTAAGAGGTCAGGAGGACAAGTCAGCTAGAGTACAAAAAGCAGAGTATCAGAGAGAAGAGAGCTACCTAGAGAATGAATTGCAGAAATCTGCAGAGGCTCATTTAAATTGAACTAAAATCCGTTTAGTAGTGACCAACTACTAAATATGCAGGTAAGGAAACTACTCAGGCTAAACAAGGAATCACTCCAAAGGATTAGAGAAAACAATTTCTGGTGCTCCAATAGGGCTGAGAATAGTACCTATTGTTTTCAGTGGAACAGCCTCTTAATTCAAAAGGCATTTTAGAGTCCTGCCTCAGTAGCAGTGAAAATTACTTCTAGACTAAAGCTTTAAAATAAGACCTAAAAGAATTTAAACTAGTCCCAAATAACTTAACCATGTTCTTTGCTCTTTATTCTTTTGTGCAGGTTTAGATTTCCATCTGGTATCATTGTTCTTTTATTTAAAGGACTTCCTTTAAAATGTCTTATAGTGTAGGTACACTGGCAATACATTCTTTCAGTTTTTATATGTCTTAAACAGTCTTTATTTCACATTTGTTTTTGAAAGATATTTACTAGATAAGGATTTCTAGGTTGACAGTTAATTTTCCTTTCAGAGCTTTAAGGATATCTTTTAGTTTGCACTGCTTCTCATGAAAGTGTTTTCATCTTTATGTGTTCCTCTGCACATGATGTGTTTCTTTTCTGTCTATCTCTTGATGTGACTTTATTCCTGTGTGTGTGTGGAGGGGTGTGTGTGTGTGTGTGTGTGTGTGTGTGTGTGTATAGTTTTCTGAGCTTCTGGAATTTGTGGGTTTATAGTTTGTATAAAGTATGAAAATTTACCAGCCATTATTTCTGCAAGTATTTTTTTCTTTCCTACTTCCTCCATTGAAGACTCCCAAAACAGGTATATTTGGCAGCTTGAAGTTGTGCCACAGCAGTCTGATGCTCTGTTCATTTCTTTCAGTATAATTTTGAACTATTTCTATTACAATATCTCCAACTTCATGAATCTTTTTTTTTTTGACAGAGTTTCACTCTCTCACCCAGGCTGAAGTGAAATGGCACGATCTCAGTTCACTATAACCTCCACCCCCTGGGTTCAAGTGATTCTCCCGCCTCAGCCTCCCGAGTAGCCAGGATTACAGGCACGTGCCACCACACCTGGCTAATTTTTATATTTTTAGTAGAGATGGGGTTTCCCCATGTTGGCCAGGCTGGTCTCGAACTCCTGATCTCAGGTGATTCCCCCGCCTCAGCATCCCAAAGTGCTAGGATTACAGGCATGAGCCACCACACCAGGCCGTTCATGGCTCTTTTTTTCTGCAATGTCTAATCTGCTATTAATTCATTCAGTATAGTTTTCAGCTCAGACATTTTTGCTTTTATCTTTAGAAATTTGATTTGTTCTTTTTATATCTTTTATGATTTTGCCTACTGTATCTTTTCTATAGTTTCTTGAATGTGTGCAACACACATATAATAATTGCTTTAAAATTACATGATTATTATATGCCATTTATTGGTAGATTTCTATAGATTTTTCTTCTCATTGAGTTTTTCATGAGTTATGACTCCACTTCTGTTAGGATAGCAAAAATTAAAAAGAATGATAATTCCAAGTTTTGATGAGGATGTGGAACACCTGGAACTTTCATATAGTGCTGATGGGAATGTAAAATGACATAACCACTACAGAAGATGTTCGTATCACCTATATAACCCTGCTATTTCAATCTTAGGTACTTATCCAAAAGAGGTAAATGCATATGTCCATATATTGACTTGTATATAAATCCTCATAATAGCTTTATTTTTCTTGGCAAAAACTGGCACAACTTAAATGCCCATTAGCACGTGATTGGATAAACAAATTATATCTACAGAAAGAAATACTACTCAGCAATAAAAGTGAATGTTGCAATCAACAACATGTATAAATCTCCAACAACAGGCATACATAAAACAACTATGTTGAGTGTAAGGAGTAAGACAAATAAAAGTAACATAAACTTGTATACAATTCTGGAAGATAGACACTGATCCATAGTAACAAGAAGTAGATTAGTGATCTGCCTGGAGATAAACCAGGATAAGAAGTTGCAAATGACAGGAATTACAAACTTTTGCCGATGGTGGTTATTTTAATTATTATTTTAGTGATGGTTTTTATGTATGTGTGTGTGTGTGTGTGCACGTGTGTCAAAACTGATCAAATTGTATAATTTAAATATCTGGGGTTTATTTTATATAAGTTATATCTCAATAAAGATACCTAAAATATAAAAAAGAAAAAAGCCATACAATACAAGCAAAAATCTTCTCTGCCTCATTCTTATCTGCTGCAATGTCTCCACCAATGCATATGGTTCCCAACCTTCCTCATAATGCTCTTCCAATGGTAAGAAAGACTTGACAATATTGAGCATTCAATTGTTGCAATAACGCTGCACTCATTACAATCAGACTAGACCTTGTCCTCAGTCATATCTTCCCTGAGATTGCCAGGGATGATGAACTCTTTCAAAGTCACCACCAAGGCCTTCTGGTTCTCCTCACATGGTTTTAATTGCATGTTCGTGCTTTTTAATTCTTTTTTCACCATATACACACTCACTAGGGTACTAAATGGAAGATGGGTGACTCCACGATTTGTTGCCATAGAAGGTAAATATCACAGCCATTAGTTCTTCCTCCACCTTTCCTCTGACTGCATCTCATCTCATGTCACATTAGGAATAATTTGAGTACCTGGGATGTTCATCTGGCAGTCAGAATTTTGGGATAAGCTACTGCAATAACGATTTGGTCCACCAACCTTCTGAGGTTTCCCCTTGATCTATGCGATGTCCACACATCCAGTAGGGCTACACTACACCAATCATAATTCTATTCTTAAAGAATTTAATTAAAAACAAAAAATGAAAAGTTAACCTAATTATAAGACCTTTTTACTTCTTTACCTTGAGTTACTTAATAGCAACAATGGGTCAAATGATTTTAACATTAACATTGATAAACTGTCTGTTAATTTTGAAGAGCTTAGGCCTAGGAAAATAAGTTAAATGCTAGCACGAAAAGTAAGTGAAACAAACATTTATTTCAGTGAAATCTAATTACATCTTAACAGTCATTCCTATATCACTTCCAAGGTAGAATGATTCTGGACAATATGGATCAGAGATGATTCAGACAATGTGTTAGATGTTACTACTACAGACAAATCTAAGACTCCTTTTAAACCCTGTTACAATAAGGTCAACAGGAGGTGAATGACAGGAGGAAGCTTATTGCTTTCCAGGGTAATAAGAACAGGAACTCAAAATTCCAGATGTTTCTGGAAAGCTAGATAATAATCACAGATTTTGTGCTTCCAAAAGTGTTGTTCAGTCTCTGGTTTTGTGCTTTGCTTGTAAAAAAAGACATCCATGTGTTCAAACATACTATTTTAGCAATTGGCCCCAAATCAAAAGGAAATGTTTGTATTAGTATGTTTTTCTTCCTTGAGGACAGAATTAGGACATCTTCTTCATGCTATGGAAATTCTCAAGGTGCCCAGAGTTTGACCAGATATATAGTGGGTTTTCAATAAATAATGATAGTTGGTAATTATGGCATGCTAAGTAGAGAAACAGTCCTTGTATTTGCACCTGAGGATGCATGGACAGTGTGAGTGGCTGTGCCAAGTCCACGTGTGTCCTCTTAAGCACCCCTCCCTCCTGGTGCTCAGGTTGTTGTAAGGGTCATTCATATTTAAGCTGCAAAGGAACTACAGTTAACATTAGGTAGCATCACCTTAGTTCATAATTACGTTTGTAACCCAGGGAAGGCCCATGTGTTTGTCCATGTTACCATTTTTACTGCCTGTTCAAACATTTTATTCACATACCTCTACAGTTTTGATTGTCTGTTGCTTATCATAGTAGTCAAGGCTTTTCATTTTCTTATCCTACCAAGCATTTTCAGTTTGATTTTTCTGCGTCTCATTATAAATCCTCTAACTCACTAGATGGGCCACAGTGAGTTAGAGGATTTATAATGGTCACAGTCTTTGCCTTTATAACCTTCTAGAGCATTTACTAGCTATTTGATTTAAATTTAGCAATGTGTTCATTGAATTCCATCCCTGGTCATTATCTGACTTCTCTAAGATTTGGACTGTGACTTTGCACTCCCTGTCCACCTTCGTTCTTTGTCTTGGCACTTCTCAGACTGTCTTAGAAAAACAGCTATAGCCTGTAATCCCAGCACTTCAGGAGGCCAAGGTAGGCAGATCACCTGAGGTCAGGAGTTTGCGACCAGCCTGGCCAACATGGTAAAACCCCATCTCTACTATAAATACAAAAAAAAACTTAGCTAGGTATGTTGGCAGGTGCCTGTAATCCTAGTTACTTGGGAGGCCAGGGCAGGAGAATCACTTCAACCCAGGAGATAGAGGTTGCAATGAACTGAGCCCATGCCATTGCACTCCAGCCTGGGCAAAAAGAAAGAAACTCTGTCTCAAAGGAAAAAAAAGAAGAAAAAGAAAAACAGCTATAGTCTCTAAAATGAAGATATTAATACCATGTGCCTCATAGAATTGCTCTGAGGATTAAATGAGTCAATATATGCAAAAATCTTAGAAAATTGCTTCCTGGAAAGTGCAATATAAATATTAGCTACATACAAAAACTATATAAAATTATGAAGTTATATATATTTGTACACATAACACACATATGTGTACATCTCTATTGTATGTGTATCTGTTTATTGCTGTCTTACTGTCCTCCTCCCCTTGGCTCCCTGGTTATTTACATTCTTTTTCCTCTTTGTATTTAAGTTTGGGAAGTGTCTACTGACATATCTTCAAGCTCTCTGATTCCTTCCTCTGGTCGTATTTAGTCTATTGAGCCCATCAAAGGCATTCTTCATTTTAGTTACAGTGTTTTTGATTTCTAGCATTTTCTTTTGATTCTTTCTTAGAATTTCCATTTTTGTGTATGGAAACCATATAATCATGCATGTTGTATACTTTTTCTATTTAAGCCTTTGACATATCAATTATAGTTATCTTAAATTCCCTGTTGGATAATTCCAAAATTTATGCTATATCTGAATCTGGGTCTGAATGCTTCCTTTGTCCCTTCAGACTATGTTTTTTCTTATCTTTTAATTTTTCTTGTTTTGCAATTATTTACTGAAAGTTGAACATTATTTGTTAGGTAATAGGAAATGAGGTAGTTCTTTAAAGTGAGGTTTTATGTTAATCTGGCTAGAACTGGGCTGTTTAATTTTTGCTGCAGCTGTGGGTATCTGATACTTCAAATTCTTTTAGTCTTTTGTTTTATTTTGTTTTATTTTTGTCTTCCTTGTTGTCTTTGGGCTTCCCTAAATACTCCTCCTTAAATAGAGGCAGCATTTGGCACCCTTTCACCTATGGTCCACTGTTTTCACTATTGATGTGGTGTAAACTCTGGAAGAGGCAGACTTTTGTTCTATAACCTTATGATTAAACCTCGGCCTTCTAGTGGGGCCTGTGTTTTCATCTGTAATCTCAAAAGCTTTTCTTAGCTCCCCTTCCACCTTAGATGGGACAGAAATGCTAGAAGAGGCTGGAGTTCGCAAATTGCCATTTTCCCAGATGGGATAAGGTTCCGGTAGTCTTTCCCCCTACATAGTAGGCCTTGGTCATGGAAAATGCTCTGAGCATAATTCAGAATGGTTACTTTCCCATTCCTCTGCCAGAAACACAGGAATTTTTCTCAGTTCTTTACCATGAGAACCTGGTAGAATTCCTGAAAGTAAAACCCATTAGTGTGAGGGAGCTCCCCTAAGACTGGCCCCCAGGAGATTCTCATTCTCGAACTAATTTTCATAATCTGTCTCCAGCAATTTGACAAGATGATCATTTAAGTTTTCCTACTAGTTTATGGCTCCTGCAACTTCTGCTTCAACCACACCTTAGTGGTGATTCTCTGTATTTTCCCATCTCTCTAGATTTTGGGATAGCAGTTTGCTCCGAGACCTCAGTTTTCTGATGTTCCAAGAAAAGTCATTTACTTTCAGTTTGTTAAACTTTTCTAGTTTCAAGGACATAAGTGACAACTTCCAAGCTATTTAGAAGTGAGAGCTTGGTAAGTGAGAATATTAACAGAGTTTTGAAGCCTCATCCACTCTCCTTGATTTCAATTTAGTGTTTTGTTATTTTGCGATCCTTCTTTAAGGGTAATATTATAATCAGTTTAACCCAGGTTTTTGTTTTTATTTCAAATTCGGTGAATATTTAAAACTCTCATATAGTCATAGCCCTTCTAGCTCTTTAGAGCTAGAAGGTTAAAACCTCTCTACATTGTCACAAAATATGTTACTTGTTCATACCATCTCTCGGCCATGGAATTTCCTTTCTTGCATTCTTCACATTTCACCCAGCCTTTGAGTCTCAATTCCCCAATAAGGCAGACCTTTTCTATCTATAGTGAACTTTTCATCCTTTGAGTTTTTATCACTTTGTATATATTTATACATATCTGTTGGGGTAAGATGAAGAGATGTCTGTTTAGGGCATAATAATATACCACCTCAAATGGAGAAGTTTTTTTTCTTAACATCATATATATGTCCAAACTTACAAATTTTGTAAGCAATTAGGGCAAAGAACCTGGTTGTCCTCTTCCTTTTTCATTCATCAGTTGAGAGCTTTCATTAATAAAGGAGACACAATGAGGTACCACTGAAGAATTCAATTGTATCCATCACTAGAACCCACAAAAAGCAAATACTTTGTCTAGTAGGTTCTCTGCTGCATACTGATGGCCATAAAAGTAATGTGGCCAATTTCTCAAGCACATTTGATTCTCTGCGAGTGTGAACTTCTCCTTCTTTGACAGTGTGCACTTTTTCTGACATCAAGATTCTTGCTTATTAGATCTTTTTGTACGATGTCCAGTCTGCCATATATGGTAAACACTTGACTGTATAGCTATTGGATTATATCTGAAAGTGTGGATTCTGTTACAATCATTTTATTTGTAAGACAATTTATGCGTCTGCACTAAACAACTTCAACTCTTTCTTGTTAAAAATAACTGCATGTTTTATAAGCATTTCTATAAATACATCCAGTTTTACAATGCTTCCCATATATAACCAATGTGGTTTCTGCATTATCGACCATGGAGACACATATGTGTCCTGTACTGCTGGATTTGCCAAGAAGTGTTTTTGATGAATGTGTGGAATGCCCTTTTTCCAGAGTCAAACATCTGGTTTTGGCACCAACTTTCAGGCAAGCTCTATGCTCAGCACAAAAATGGAATGTACTGGAATTGCTTGGGTAGAAGTTGCTCACGCAATCCACATTTCCAAATGCCAAGGCTTTTGCAAAATTCATTTGAGTTGATTTGAGGTGTGAGGTGAAATCAAGAACAATACTGCTTCTTGCCTAGTCTAGATTTTTGCTAGTTCTACCATTCCATATTAATCATTATGTTGCAAGTTTCTATGTTACAAGGGAAGGCCTTATTGACCAGTGACATTGAGTAGAGACTAATCAGTAATTTCCACATCAGTAATCAAGGAGGGTACCTGCAGATTTTTTTAATTGCTGCAAAAGCTGAGTTTAACAAGTTTTATTATTACTAACCTATGTTCAGATGTCAAGATGGAAAAGGCGATTTGGGGTTTTTTTCTTATCTGTATCATGTAAAGTAAATTGTTCACTTAAGTCCTTTGGCTTATGTTAAATGGCCAGTGCTGGACTTTGGTCTCTGGAAGTGAGCTCATGTCATATTCTAGAGCTCCTACTATATCCTTTAGTGACATCTTTAAGAAAAAAGAAGAAAGAAAGAAAGGAATAAAGAAAGAATGAAAGAAAGAAAAAGAAAGACAGAAATGCATATTGAATTCTAACTATGTGTTGGTCACTATAGTAGGTGCTCAGGATATAATGAACAAAACAAAGCCCCTACAGAAAATAAGCCAGGACAGGTAAGAAAATGTTGAAATGCACAATGCGTAAGTAATATAAATCAAAATAAATTAGAGTGAGAGGATAGTGACAGGTGGGATAATATCTAAGCACAGAAGTGAATCAAATGAGAGAGTGAACAGTAAATACTGTAAGGCAGAAGCTAGATCAACCTGCCCTACTAGAGGCCAGAGGAGTAGTGTGGCTGCAGCAGAGTGTGTAAGGGCTAAGGTAGTAGGAAATGAGATCAGAGAAGTAGCAGCGGAAGGTATCTAATCCAATCAAAGGAAGGACTTGCATTGTCTCCCGCTGTGATGGGAAGATGTTGGGAGATGCATCCCTATGGGCCTAGCAGGGTATAGCAGAGTCAGCTTCGTATTAAATGTTCATCGAATGGAAATAAAAATGGTGAAAACTCAACTACACATTGTATAAATTTTCAAAATTAGGGCTTTGGAAAGACAGAATAGGATGTGATATTTTGTTCTTTGCCCTATATTTTCTGTGTATATTTTGGATCTGTTTTAGATCCTTCCATACATCTGGTGACTTTTACCAAATAGTCACATTAAATCTTTCATCAGCTACAACAGTGGGACAAGATGTATCTGCATCATCCTAGATGACTTGCTATAGAAGGTCTTGAACTGTTTCCACATGTGCCTTGACACTAGTTTATTGCTTCAGCTCACTATTCTGTTGTGGAACACATCAGAAGCATCTTTGAAGTGAAAAAGGGAAAAAGCTATCTGATTTTTTCTTGCCCACCCAGAATATATGCCTGTTTCATTCACGTAATCAAAATGGTTTTACTCTGGGTCTGTAAAACAGAAAGGGCAGCCAAAATGTATTTTGACATTTTTATCAGACCTAGAGAGAAAAACAGAGGTTTAGAATTTAGACATAGGTTTTAATTCTGAATTATGGCTTTAAATCACAGGGAGGCAGTTAAGTGTACAGGCTCTGAAGTTATACCTTGGGGGCATCTATCTCACATTGCCATTGACTAGTTATGTGACGTTGGGAAATGTACTTATATTTTCTGGGCTTCAGCTTTCTAACCTATAAAACATGAAAAACAATAATAGCATTTTCTTCACAGAATTGATGTAACAATTAATAAATTAATGCTATGCATATAAAATGCTTAGAAAGTACCTGGAATATAGATTTTAATATGTAAAAAATAAATATTAGTTATTATTATTTTTATACTCACTGTGTGTCCCTATACATATTGCTTAGTATCTGTGATCCATATCTGAAAACTTGGGATTATTGGTATGGACTGTTCAACATTAATAAGAAAAACAAACGAGATAAGATATGTCAAACACCTAACATATTATCTGACACATAATTGTAGTGATCATATTGAAATTGCTATTATTTGAGGTAATTTTAAGAGAGTAATTTATGATTTCTGCTTTTGAATATGATTAAATACTAGATTATACAAATCACACCTTGGTCTGTTGTCCCCATTTGATAATGTATATTGAAATGGAAGACCCCAAAACAGTTATCCTACATTTGTTTGCAATTTAAAAATATCTGATTCAATAAATAAGAAGAAAATGCATGACCACCTAGAGGCAGCCATCCACAGGGAAGGTGAATTTTGACATTATAGTGTTCACTAGCTGAAGGCAATTCAGAGATGCAGGTTTTTCTATCCTTCACTTGGATATTTGCCAGATTTATCTTCAGATAATCTATACTCAAAGTTGGAAGAGGCATCATGTCTGGGCCCAACAATGCCCAGAGGCAAAAACAGCAGCTGGAACATATATCTCAGAAGTTCCCAACAACTCTCCTGTTACATCTCATTGGCAAGAACTGCATCATATGTCCTCCAATACACTCATCGCTTGTATGGAGAAAGGCCTCCCTTGACTGGTTTATACCAACCAGGGTCCACCTCTGGAGTTTGGAAGGGCATCTTCCACTGGGCTCTATGGGGAAAGGGTGTGCTAGAACAAAACCAGGGCTCTGCCCTCAAGGAAGAAAAAAGAATAAGATATATGGTTGACAGCAAGTAGTGTCTACTATAGATGATCAACCAAACCTTGCAAAACTACTTGTATTATCCTCTAAAATGAAATTATGTTAAGATTCTTTTTATATGAGTCCAAAGCACTGACTGTTAGCTTGGAATGTAGCTGTTCTCATATTTCTCACCCCAAACTATTACATAAAAAATACTTCCCAAGCCTTAGATATTTTCAAAGCAACCCTGTCTTTTTTGATACCCAAAGACAACCAGAAGTGGCAAAGAACCTCCCGTGGACATTTCAAGTGTTCTGGGTCAGAGATTTTCTTATGACCAGCTGAGTTGGATTTTGCCCTCAAACCAAGTTTCCACATTCCAGGATGCCAGTGGAATGTGAGATAGCCAATGCAGAAGGGAGAATTGTTCTTTCTGAGTTTGTAGTAATAGTGTTATAAGAGGGAAAGAAAATGCTAGCTTTGCTCCTTGTTTACTGAGTACAGCCTACCATAAACTCATTTTATTTTTCTCATAGCTGTATTGGCGCCTCAAATAAATATCTGGAAAGACCAGCTGGGAAGGATTTGATACCAACAGGAATCACTTTCTAAAAAATAGTTGAATGTGAGGAGCACTGAAAAAGTTAAAACCAAACAGTGGGGAACTTTCCTGCTGGGAGTATAAATTGTACCATCAACATTAACCGTACACTGGCTACAAGGACATAATTAGAGAGAGAGAGAGAGAGAGAAAGCACTTTGATTTGAAATTCCATTATAGACTCTTTTAGTGTTAAATAAGATGCTGAAGAAAATTCACTGTAAATAAGCATTTTCTGACATAGATTTAATTCCCATAAATGGAGGTACCTATTCTCCTTTATCTCTTAATAGTCTTTATTCTGCTGCTAACACTCTAGTGTCTCTAGATATCCATTATTCATTACCAAATCCAATGATCCTTTCTCTATTATGCTTCCCATCCTCTCTGCAGTATTTCACTTAATCATTCCCTTCTTGAACTTTTCTTGCCCCTTGGGGCTTGGACTAAATATATTTGAATTAAAGATGTCAATTGTGAATTCTAAATGGAGTGATGGAGCCAGCAGCCACTGGAAGTCAGTGGAGGGTCAGAGATGGGGAATAGTTGTTGATTATCATACAGGAAAAGGCAGTGTGAGTCTACTACCAAATGCATGGTCATGAGAGTCAGACTCTCTGAGCTCAGAGAGAAAGGTAGAGATCTTGCAGTTAGATTGAAATCCTGTTGGGTTCAATCCAGAGAGAACAATTGGATCAATGTATACTTAAGCCACTAGGATGAAGACACAAGGAAAATGAAGACACAAGCAGATAAACCAGAGGAACTAGAGGTAAGAAGTAAAGCAAAGAACTTTCCCTAGGCAGCACAAATCACAGAGTGAAGTATGGAGGAGCTATAGTTACAGTGTTTCATTGTTGTAATAATTAACTTGAAGATCCACAGCCAGTCTTAACGATTGGAAAAAGAAAAAAAGAAAAAAATCTATTTTATTACAATCCAAGAGTCTTCTTTTCCTTTACAAATTGTCATCTCAGGTGAGTAAAAAAATTCTGAGGAGTTCTATGCCTGGGGACTGTAAATGGTGGAGGCACACAGACACAGAAGGGTGTGCTATGTGGCTCAAGTGACATTGGCCTCTCTTATTTTTCTGTTTCCATCTTTCTTAAGGATTAGTCATTCTCTATCTCCTGATTTCTTTAATCATTTCTCTTCTATCGTATGATGGTAGGTCTTCCACCTTCTTCTCTTCTTGACAATTTTACTTACTTTTCTGATTTCAAATCTGCATATCTGGTCCCAACCTCATACTTAACCTCTAGTTATGCATTAAAATAAAACCACTTGTGAAATAGCTCCACTGAGCTGTATCTAGATGTCACCAACATCTCAAGGTGAACTCTCTTTCATCAAACCTAGACTTCCTGAATTCCTTATTTTTTGGTTGTTGTTAGTATTGTTTTCTCAGTCACCCTGTCCTGAAACCTCACTAGCCTTGAAGTACACCTTCATCCTTAATCTTCATGCAAATCCTCCTGAATTCTAGACATTTTCACTCTTCCACCTCTCTCATATACATTTAGTCCTCCATTCCCAGTCATTATGCTTATTTAGGTCCTAACTTCTCATATAGTCCATTGTGATTTTCTTCAAACTGGTATTCCATTTTCCAGTTGCTTTCCCTTTCACTTTGTCCTATACAGAGTTGCATAGTAATTTACATAAAGTATATTTCTAATCATTCCCACTACTACTCGAAAACCTTCACTGTATCTCTGTCACCACTGCCAATACGTACTGTAGTCAAGACCATCATCAATTTTTCATCTGGATAGGCTGCAATAGACTTTTTACAGCCTATTTACTACTTCCAGTTACCTTGACTCCAATCAAGTTGGTAACTTGTAAATAAGTGGCTATTTCTTAAATCAAAGGTGAACACTTTAATTCTCCATGTATAGTGCTTCAGTGGTTCCCTCAGAAACATTTCTGAATTCCTTTACATAGTTTTGAAGATCTTTCAAAATCTAGAATCTTTTTTCATCTTTGATCTTACCTCTCACTATCACTAGCCAACCCCTCCACCTCTTACAACCCTCTTAGGGTACAGAACAAAGAGGTAACTAATAGCAGATGTTTCCTCTTATCAGAAAGGCAGCTCATGTGGGTAGGCACCAGTTTACTCTTTAGCAATTGGCTTAGGGCCACAGTGTAAACAAAACCTGATGCTCTGTTTCCACAATACCAGAAACCATGTTGGTTGAAAATAAAAAATTCACTCAATCATCTGGAGGCATCCCAAATATCCAGATGTTTGGCATCATGTTGACAAAACAGCCAGATGATTCAGAAAGAAATTTTCACTTTTTCAGTTAGAATATGTTTTGGTCTCCTGTAGTTATCAAAGGGGCCAACATGTCCAAGTGACTGTTGAGATAATGAGTTCCAGGTGGAATTAAAAACACCAAAAGGATAAGGAGGAATGAGGACTGTGGTTATTGCACTTGTAGGACTCTAAAGACAATAAAGTCCTCTGTCTTGTTATAAATTGTTGTTAATTAACAATAATCTTTGTTGTTATTTGTTTATGCTCCCAACGGGAACTGTGGCAATGGTGTCCATATCAAGAAACATTCACAGATACACTGACATGCATTAGGCATGAGTTGACATAAATTGCTCTGAAATGACTGGAGTATCTTTTGTGTACAAACCAATTGATTACCTGGGAGAATTAGGATTACATTAAGGGTTTTATTTTAATGGAGCTAGTACTTCTGTACCTCATAACCAGGACAAACCGAAGAGCTGAGGAAAGACTGATCCAGTGGCAAAATTTTCCCCCAAACACAATAATGACTTTATGTGAGCAGTCAGTGCCAAAATTAGTATTTGTTTTACATCACCTGAAGAAGAAAAATAAACAGTAATTTAATTTACCTGTTGAATTAATAGTAAATTAGAAGATGTGCTTCAACTACCTTGAGTGCTATAAGGTAGTTGAAGCACATCTTTTAATTTCACTACTGTTGTTTATCATTTTAAGGAGATTTTGGGCTGAGATCATGGGGTCTTCTAAATATACAATCTTGTTGTTTGCAAATTCTTAAACTGCTCATTAATGGAGCTTTTAAGGCAAACACATTCACTCCCCTCTCATTTTCTTTCCATGGCCTAAGAATTTTTAAAAATTTAATTTTTTTTTTAAAAAGTCAAAAGTTTAAGAAAAGTTTAACTGATCCAAAAACACTGAGACGTGTGAACAAACCCAAGGAGAACCGATGAAAGCAGTCTGTAGAATTTGTGTCTGAATCTATTAAAAGTGACAATTATTTAAAATCTCAGTTTACACAGTCTATCACTGAAATCTCTGCATATACTAGAGATATTCCTTAGTGATTTAAGATTATCTGGACAAACACACACTGCTAGGGGGATCAGCTGTAACCATTTGTGACTTGGAGAATCTTTGGTTAAAAATGGCTGCTATCTTAAATGTGTTTATAATTATTCAATGTTTAAATATGGAAGAGTTCCATTGCAAAATTTATCACCAGTTGGTTGAAATTCATGGAAAAATATTTTCATTGAACAGAAAAGTGATGGGAAAAATTTCAAGGTAGGACATTAGCAATATACATAATATGGAAAATTAACAAACACCAACATAGGAGCTTCGGTTAAGAGTTGAGCAGAAATGACAACAGAAAACTCATCTCAATGCAGGAAGTAACCTAGGTAGAAAACTGATAATTCTCTATAATTTTTTTACTATATAAATGCTTTATTCTGTTCAATTGTATAGAAAAATCACATTAATGTGTTGTTTGGTTTTTTAATTTTTTTAATTTTGGGGGTACATAGGTGTATATATTTATGGGGTGCATGAGGTATTTCAATACAGGCATGCAATGTAAAATGAGCACATCATGGAGAATGGTGTTTCCATCCCTCAAAGCATTTATCATTTGAGTTTAATGTGTTATTTAAATGAATATAATTTCTATTTTCCTCAGAGAAAAATTAGAGTAAAAACATCTTGTGTGCTCATTGGACCAATTACACTTGTAACTACAGCTAGTGCTTGACTTACAACCATGATTAGTTCCGACAGACCGGTCGTAACACGATTTGGTCATAAGTTGAGTAGGCTATATGCACGCGGAGATGGTAGTGCTGCTGGAAGCTGGTCCGCACTGTCATACGCCCAGCTGGGCAACGTTTGCGCTGCCAGACGCGGAGCAGTCGTGGCTAGCTATTGTGGTCGTGAAGTCGAATTGTCGTAAGTTGCATAGGTCATAAGTCGATCAATACCTGTACATTGGTGACATATCTCATGGAATTCACCTGGCTAGAAACATGGGGGCTAAATCAACAGAACCTCAGATATTCTTTCAGCTCTAGAATTTCCTGATTATGCTGAAAAATTGGAAGATTTGTCTGCTCTATGTACAGGAAAAAGTGAGTCTTCATGGGAATAAGCCCTTGTTTTTTAAGTCATTAAAGCTCTAGGTCTTGAAGAATTTTGTGGATTCCAAGAAACAACATGTGGCCCAGCTTGTATGAGACAGATGAGGGCATTTTATTTAAAGAAAATACAGCAGTTGATGGTTTCCTGTGGGTATAAGTTATTCCTTGGGAATCAGGATGCAACTGAAAGCCCAATTAATTTCCATAGACATATATATCCTGTCCACTCACACACATGCATAGGAGTAATTAAAGTTTTGAGTGGAAAGCTCTTTACCACATGGGACACAAATATGACGTTGAGACCAGGTACATGGAATATATACTCTAACATTTGGTTATGATTAACCTTCACAGCTTATAATAAAAATATATTCAAAGAACTAGAGTTCGTGCTGAGCTGCTTTCATATTAAACTTCAGTTAAAGTCTCATTGGTTCATTGGAGAAGGTTTCATTCAAAATGAACATTTGTCAATAGATGAATTTATAGACAGCTGTGGTTTTCTTTGGGTATATGCAGTGTCATTATCCAGACCATCTGGACATCCTATGATGGTGTTTCTTATTTGTGTTATCTCTCTGACATAATAATTTTTCATCTTCAATCCACCTGATTTCTTCAGAGAGACCTTCTCCTACTCTCACACCTCATGAAACAATAAAAACAACAACAAAAAGTAATAAATTTAAAAGGTTACAGGAGGTGAATAGACCTTTCTAAAGGTCACTGAATGGACTGATGACTCTTCTTTTTTCCTTTTTTTACTATTAAATGGAGCCTGATCAGAGAGAAAGGTCAATTTAAAAACAGAGCAAGGCAATATTAATATTTTAAAAAGAAATTGTTTCCAAATATAAATATTTTCTGGGGCTTATTTGTTTGATTTGTTTCTTTAATTTTAGAAACCTTGGCCACTTCTCAAATGATTAAGAAACAGCAGCTTTATTTTTCCATGGCTTATCATGCTAACCCATGCTTTACTTACCAGCAATTTTACTCAGAATGATATAACCATGGAAAGAAAATGAGAGGGGAGTGAATGTGTTTGCCTTAAACACTCCATTAATGAGCAGTTTAAGAATTTGCAGATGACTTTATTGTATATTTAGAAGACCCCATCATCTCAGCCCAAAATCTCCTTAAGCTGATAAACAACTTCAGTAAAGTCTTAGCCTACAAAATTAATTTGCAAAAATCACAAGCATTGCTATATACCAATAACAGACAAACAGAGAGTCAAATCATGAGTGAATTCCCATTCACAATTGCTACAAAGAGAATAAAATGCCTAGGAATACAACTAACAAAGGACGTGAAGGACCTCTTCAAGGAGAACTACAAACCACTTCTCAAGGAAATAAGAGAGGACACAAACAGATGGAAAAACTTTCCATGTTCATGGTTAGGAAGAATCAATATCATGAAAATGGCCATACTGCCTAAAGTAATTTATAGATTCAATGCTATCCCCAATCAAGCTACCACTGACCTTCTTCACAAAACTGGACAAAACCACCTTAAACTTCATATGGAACCAAAAAAGAGTCCACATAGCCAAAACAATCCTAAGCAAAAAGAACAATGCTGTAGGCATCATGCTCCCTGACTTTGAACTATACGACAAGGCTACAGTAATCAAAACAGCATGGTACTGGTACCAAAACAGAGATATAGACCAATGGATCAGAACAGAGGCCTCGGAAGTAACACCACACACCTACAACCATCTGATCTTTGACAAACCTGACAAAAACAAGTAATGGTGTTGGGAAAACTGGCTAGCGATGTGCAGAAAGCTGAAACTGGGCCCCTTTCTAACACCTTATACAAAAATTAACTCCAGATGGATTAAATATTTAAACATAAGACCTAACACCATAAAAACCCTAGGAGAAAACCTAGGCAGTATCATTCAGGACAAAGGCATAGGCAAGGACTTCATGACTAAAATACCAAAAGCAATGGCAACAAAAGCAAAACAAGACAAATTAGATCTAATTAAACTTAAGAGTTTCTGTACGGCAAAAGAAACAATCATTAGAGTGAACCAGCAACCAACAGAACTGGAAAAAAATTTTTGTAAGCTACCCATCTGATGAAGGGCTAATATTCAGAATCTACAAAGAACTAAAACAAATATATAAGAAAAAAACAACCCCATCAAAAAGTGAGTGAAGGATATGAACAGATAATTTTCAAAAGAAGACATTTATGCAGCCAAGAAACATATGAAAAAATGCTCATCAGCACTGGTTGTTAGAGAAATGCAAAACAAAACCACATTGAGATACCATCTCACAGCCAGCTAGAATGGCCACCATTAAAAAATCTGGAGACAACAGATGCTGGAGAGGATGTGGAGAAATAGGAATGTTTTTACACTTTTGGTGGGAGTGTAAATTAGTTCATAAAAATATTTTGTGAAAGAAATGACCAGTCATGTAGGAGAAATGCCATTATACTGCATGCTTTTTAACAGAATATTATTTTTAATATACAAGTTTAATATACAAAATACTAAACAATATTATAATGTAATTTTAAAGACCTTAAGAAAGAGAACTTACTCCCTTTGAAAACCAGTACAAGAAAAAAACTAACAAGCCCATTCAAAAGTGGGCAAAGGATATGAACAGACACTTTACAAAAGAAGACATACATGAGGCCAACAAACATATGAAAAAATGCTCATCATCA
>NW_016107726.1:809303-818935 GCF_001604975.1 Cebus imitator | reverse complement strand
AAAAAAAAAAAAAAAAGAAAACCAGTGCATGACTTGCTGCCAACAACAGTGAAATAATGACAAAATTCAAAAAAGTCAAAATGTTTTGCTGTTATTGATGTAAAAGAATCAATAGAAAGTTAACAGAAGATGAAATGATAAGAAGCTAATGGTAGTTTAATGATCATCTCGTCAGGCAACAGAAACGAAATGGAAGGAAAACACTTCACTCACTAGAGCGATGACTCTGCACATCCCTGAATCACTCTCTTCAGGAACGCATCTCTCCCAACTTAAGAGGAAATCATCAGGAAGGAAATGATCCAAAAACTTTTCAAATGCTTTCAGGATGTTCCCATCTAAAATCCATAAAGTACCTTTCCAACTCCTCTGTTCTACCAATGGCACCACCATTCTCTTAGTCCCGCAGACTTGAAATTGTCCGATAATTTTGGGTCCTTCCTTTTTTTTTCAGCTACAATTGCAACCAGTGAACAAGTCCTGATGAACCTTGTTGGTCAATGGGTCATGTATTTCCCTCTTTTTCCACCTTTACTTTCTAAACTTCACATCTGGGTACTATTTAATAAGTGAATCCTCATACAGTTCTTAACTGACAATGTAGTCTTCCTAAAATGCTGATTTCATCACGTCATCCTATACTGAAGAAACTCCAGTAGTCCCCTATGATGTCAAGCTATATTTCTTTGCCTGGCTGTCCACATTCTCCTAGTTATAGATAGATATTGCTTCCTTCCACCCTGAAGGTTTACTCCGTACTCCAGTTCCACTGTTCCCCCTTCCACACTCTTCCCTGTCAAGTGGATGTCTATTTTACATGACTCGCTTGTCCTCTACCTATTGAATTTGGGATTTCTATGTTAAATAAAGCCTAAGTCAAAGGACTCCTGGGTTAAAAAAAACTAGAGGCATTTAAAAGATATTTGCCTTTAAAATAAACTGGGAAAAAACCAAACCAACTTGTTTTCTTTCTGTCCTAACTAGAGTCAGAGTAAATTATATCGAATCTCCAAGTAAAGGAGAACCTTAAAAGTTTTAAATTCTAACCACCTTCCAAAGCTAAAGTCTTCCTTACAGTAGTCCCCAGCTTATGTTCCCTTTTTTCCCCCAGGAAATTATTTCCAAGTTTTGGCAGTTTTCAGTTTTTGTCAAACTTTCTATCTTCCCATAGTTATGTCCACTACTCCTATATGCTACTCTGAACCTTTATGACAGCACTTCAAGTATTTTATGACAGCTATTATTTTTGCCTACTCTTCTCTAGGCTGGAAATTTCCAGTTTTTAAAACTGTGTCTGAAAGAACATTATTTTTCAAACCAGTTACTTTCTTGACCCAGGGAGCCTATTGACCAAGCCTTCTCTGCAGCACTCACGCTACGTGATGAGAACTTCATGCTTCAAGCACTGTCATAGGTGCCTGGCTCCTCTGTCATACATGAGCTCCTTAAAGTCAGTGACTGTGTCTTTTTTTTTTTTTCCTGCTTGTATTCTGAGTGCTTTGTCCCAGTTGTTACTGTTTTCATTTATTTTTTTTTTAATGGATAGATCATAGTTATCCCCCTTTTAATGCTTTCAGTGTGTCTCTCAACACAGAAATGAATTCAATAGTCTCTCCAGTATAGTGAGGGTTGGAGCCTCCCTTGTTCAAGATAGAATAACACATTTCTTAGAATGCAGCTAGAGATTACATCAGCATGCTTTCTTCCAGCTATACCCACTATTTACTCATGTCAAAAGAATTTTAAGTTAAAATCCAATTCATTTTTTGCATATTATATCAAATCATATATTCATAGCATATATTAGTACAGAAGCATTTTTTACCCAAATATACAAAAAATGATGTTCATTCATGGTAAATTTATTCTCACTGGATCTATCAAACCATCCTTTAAGAACATCTTGGATTCTAATTCTATCATCCTTTATGTTTGTTATATCTCCTATTCCTTGCTAGTTGTGAGTGAGTCCTCATAATTCTCTTTCCAATATACTGATAAAAGCATACCGTTTATTTATTCACTTATTTAATGACTGTTTATTCTGTATCTATGACATGTAAGCACTGTTCTAGGCACTGGGGAGTCATTGGTGAGCAAGAGATGTGATCTCAGGCTTCATGCAACTTGCATTCTAGGCCAGTGGTTTTCTAACTTTAGGATGCATTGGATCAACCTAGAAGACTTGTTAAAATACCTATCACTAAAATGGCCCCACCACCAAAGTTTCTGATTTAATAGGTCTGGTGTCTAGAGTGGTTGGAGGAGGTGAGATTTTATATTTCCAACAAGTTCCTAGATGCTGTCGATATTGATAGTTCAGGGACCACACTTAAAGAATCACTGTTCTAAGGAGGGACATACATTTAAATGCCAAGGACTTAATTAAAAGTGAATACGAGTTTGCAGGACTGAGGACAGGTCCTTGCCTGTAGAGTACTCCAAGGTTTATTTCATTCTCTGTGTTTGTATCTATAATAAAAACAATAAGTTGGCTTGATTATTCAATATATTGAAGAATAATTCAATATATTGAAGATAAGTAGAGGGCAAATTAGTAGAAAATGAAACTTGTCTTAGATGAATTAATCAGTTTATTCAATTAAAATAAAATATTCTATGTAATACTTATGAGCTAGAATGCTACTTATGCAGTTGGAGTGATTTTTTTAAATAGCAACTAATACAACAGATTAAATAATATAGTCTCCAGTATTTTGTTCAAAACTAGCAAATTTCTAATAGTAATATAACTTTGAATAAAGAAATGAATGAATAAATAAGGATCAGAAAGTTAAGTGATTTTTCTGAGAAGTGATCCATAGATAAGTGGCAGAATCTGAACTTGAACTCAAATCTTCTCAAGAGGACAGAGTCAATAGTACATTAAGGAAAGTAAAAGTTTATTTCAAAGTCACCATCTATCACCTAGGTAAAAATGAGTTACTAAAAGTTTGAGCACTTATTTTTAACAAGTGCTCTTAAGCTTCGGCACCCTGTGAGACATGAGCAATGATGCATCCAAATGTCTTGGAAAGATCCTTAATCTCAGATCTTTAACTATTTCTTAGATGAAAGCCAAATAATTGTACAACCAGTACTGCCAATAGCTGTGATATGGCAGACAGGCTTTTAGGAAAATTCACAGACTGGCCCAGCCAGCCAGGGCCTATTTGGCCTGTTGACATGTGCTTTCTCCACACCGCCTGCTGAGCTGGAAGAGGACACTGAAGAGATGGGTGTGTGGGTTTTAAAGGTTCTAACTTAGGGCCCTTTCTGTAGCCTATAGGCAGGCACTCTGCTTCCAGAGTAATACTACACCATAGACCTACCACAATGATTTGTTTGAACCACTCTTTGTGCTATTCTGGGGATGAGCCTAATAAATTATAAATCACACTTACTAGTGAGCTAAAATCTGCCTACACCATTTCAAAACCTCTGGTGTTTATCAGCTCATCAGATGAATGGTTTAGCTTTGAAACACTGAGATGGTTCTGCTTTCCTGTATCAATGACTTTGAATTTTTGACCTGGAAACTTATTTTTGCTTGTTTTAGTCTACGTCTATTTTGGGCCCACTAATAATTGTTACTCCATTATTTTATAGATATTTATTTACCTTATTAGTGTCCATGTTCCCTCCAGGATGAAGGCTACATATTTTATACTATTTAAAGTCAAATGAAATCAATTTTAGTTGAGAGTCTTATACCATTGACTGAAAAGGCTTGAAAGAGTCTGGATAGTTTGCACATACAGAGCAGGAAGGTTTATATAAAGAGTGGCAAAGCAGGCTGCTATGACTGAATCATGCTTTCCCCCATTCATATGTTGAAGCCTTAACTCTCAATGAGGTGATGGGTATTTGATTTGGAGACTGGGCTTTTATGGGATAATTAGTTTTAGATGAAGTCCTGAGAGTGGGTTCCCTATGATGAGATTAGTGTCCTTCACTAATCTAAGAAGAGACACCAGGCACAGCGTGCTTGCTCACGTCTGTAATCCCAGTACTCCAGAAGACCAAAGTAGGAGGAACGCATGAGATCAGGAGTTTGAGACTAACCTGGGAAAAATAGAGAGACCACAGCTCTACAAAAATAAAACAACATCAACAACAACAACAAAAGACAAACAAAAGGTTGCCCAGACATGGTGGTTCACACCTGTAATCCTAGCACTTTGGAAGGTCAAGGCGGGTGAATCACATTGAAGCCAAGAACTTGAGACCAGCCTGGCTAACATGTTGAAACCCCATCTCTACTAAAAATATAAGAATTAGCCAGGCATGGTGGTGCATGCCTGTAATCTCAGCTACTAGGGAGGTTGAGGCACAAGAATTGCCTGAACCCGGAAGGTGGAAGTTGCGGTGAGCCAAGATCACAACATTGTACGTCAGCCTGAGCATAGAGCAAAAGTCTGTCTAAAATAAAATAAAATACATTTGAAGACAGACCAGAGAGGTTGCAGTCTTGCTGTCTCTCCCACCCACCCTCACCACACCTCCTCAGCACCCCCACTCCCACACTCCCACCATACAACAATATCTGTAAGCTAGGAAGAGGGCTCCACCAACACCCAACCATGGTGGCATCTTGGTCTTAGACCTCTAGCTCCAGAATGGTGTGAAAATAAATTTCTTTTGTTTAAGCCACTCAGTATATGTCACCCTGAGCTGACTAAGACACAGGTGAAGTGTTTTAATGAAACTTTTGGATGAATTATACTGTTGCCACTAATAACACTCTTACAATTTTTTTGCAAATGATACAGACTCATTTAACTTTTTTAAGACTTATTTTACTGGATCTTTGGGATTCGTTTATTATTTTATTGTATATCATTGCATGTATAATAACAAGATTAGTCTAAATGACTTTTGATGCAGTTACAAACTCATCAACAGTAAGAAAATAGTGGAAAATGCATATCCCTTCCCTTTTCTTCTGCAAGATAATCATTGACATTCAGAGCAATGCCCGGAATCATAATTAACTAAGTTGGATGTGCCATTCTTAGAGTATATAATTTGGAATGCCACACATATTCCACCGAACTACAGCTGTATCTTAATAAAACGTGATAGCAAGCTAAATTGTGTATAAGATTTTGAGGGCTTAGGAAGATCTGATTGGCAGGGAACCAAACAAAGCCATCCTCTGAGTCAGTCAGATGTTCAGATTTCCAGTAAAGGTTCCACAAACAACTACCCAAATGCATTGACAGTCAACTGCCAAAACAACAGCTTCTCTTTTTTTCCAAAGCAGTACTTGTGTACAATCCATAAACAAACTGTCAAAGATGTTGTACATCTGGACGACACAGTTGCAAAGTTAATTTTGGTTGGAAGAAAACTACATCCCTGGTTTTCATTTCAGTGGAATTTTGATCAGGGAAAGAATGATATTGTGGGCATTTCTAATGTTTCCGTAGACACGTGCAATAGTGCCACAAGCTGCCAAACACAGAGGATTCTGATAAATACAATTAACCCTCTGAGTGAAGTCTAGGAAACTATGAAGGCTTTAACTCATGGACTGTTTAGTTTCATGGATCAACAAGTACCCTGGAGCATTCACCATCACATTATAGACTTGAAAGTTTAAGATTCGTATTACAAAAATAACTTTCTTCTTATGTATGCATTTTCTAAAAATTAGATAGATGTCTACAATTGGATGATGCTACGAAGCTCATGAGACATACTGAGCAGTTTCTCTTGCCTTACAGGATTGTGGTAAGTTTTGTACTCTTAGAAGGACTAACTACCATTATCAAAATAGTCAAAGTCCTCTAGCATCTTTGCTGATGCACTTAGGACATTAAACCTCTCTGTCTAATATTTCTCTCATTCCTGATTTTATTGAGATTCATTTAAATCCTGTGTCTCCAAGAAATGACAGAGAGCCAAACGTCTCTTCCCATCCTAATCCTTTTCAAAAAAAAGAAAAAAATAAGCCTGTACATAATGACAGGACTCACTGAAGAGTAATTACAAGTGTGGAGAAAGAAGAAAGTGAATAACTTTCATGATATTGCACAACTGAACCCATATAAAAGTCAGATTCTTTCCCCCATGTTCTTAATCTTTCCCACTTCTCCCCTGAGTAGATTATGGTCAACTACATAATACAGCTGCCTTCTATTCTGCTGTTGCAATGGACTCTTGATAGTTTCCATCTGTAGTCTGGACCACCTCTGAAGTCTACTTAGTTCAGATTACCACCAGACAAAGAGTCTGAGGCGCCTTCAACACTCAACTATCAGGTTCACCCAGGAATATCTGTCCTAGCAGCCTTCATCACCATTCTAAAAGAAGTGGCCTTCCACCTACATACAGTTGGATAAAATATTTGTATAACCTGGCTCAAGATACTGGCTTTTAAAATATATTTAAGCCAACAATAACAAAAGAAAGGTTATAAATGGATGAATTGGGGAAACTATTTTTACAAGGATTGAAAACTTGGCCAAAGAATCACCACATTACCCTAAATAATAATAACTCCTAGTAGAATTACTGTATACCACTTGTTTAATGAATTTTACCTGCAATGTATGGGCAAGGAAAATTATCACTTTTTATGTCAGTATCTCATACTTTTCAAGTATATTCATGTTTTCTTAATAATAATTTTATAACCAATTTAGAGCAAGAACGGTGTCAATTTTACAGCTGAAGATTCTGAGAGCAATTAGAAGACTTGTCTAAGATCATACTGGTTGGGAATTAAAATTAAAAATCAGGTTTTAATTTCAAGATCTGTGTGTTTCCTACTATATAGTATCTACTTCTGAACCTTTACACTTAATAAAAATATTTAGGGGAATTAACACATGACATCCATTGCTATTAAGGTTTAAGGACCAGGGATCCTAAGTATTAAGGATTATGAATATTAACTCATGATTAACATTATAATCCATCCATGACATATGTTTGCTTCAATGTCATCATAAGTGACTGTCTTTTGACCTCAACATGTCTTACTTACACCCTATGGACAAGGTCAGGTCCCATCTGTATCTAGGAAATATGAAGCCCCATATATTTTCTAGTCAGCAGGGAAGCAAAACGTGCTACTATCTCATATTCTCCTGTGACTTATTTCTAATATCTGTGCTTCTGTATTGATCTTCTTAAAAAGCTACTCTTTATTTTTATTTATTTATTTATTTATTTTGAGACACAGTTTCACTCTTTTTGTCCAGGTTGGAGTGCAGTGGCCCGATCTTGGCTCATTGCAAGCGATTCTCCTGCCTCAGACTCCTGAAAAACTACTCTCTTAAACCTATGTTCTAGTATCTCTTTCCTCTTGTCCAAGTTCTTAACTTATTTCAGTGCCAGACACTTTAGTTCCTTTAGTTTGAGGGACTTTTCTTGTCCTAATAGTCTCTATATATTCAAACAATAGTCATCACCTTTGCATAAGCAATCTCAATCTCAGCCTTGCAGGGAGATGTCCTTCATGCCAGTCTTAGTCTGCCTGCTGGGCTCAGGAGGGCTGCTTGGTGATACCATAGACACCATAGACTTGGAGTCTGATCATGATAGGCTTAGTCATTCATCCCTCACTTTCATCCACTAGATTTAATCTCCACTACAAACCCATCAGGTAGGTATTAAATTCCCATACAAATTATGAAACTTGTACAAGTCACTTGGCCTCCAGAAGTCTTAGTTTCATAATTTAAAAAGTGCTACTACTGTTACAACTTACCAGGGACTCTGTAATATTGACTAGAGATTGAACTGCCTTCCATCTTTGCTTTCCAGGCTTTGTGGATTCTTTATAGATCCTGGAGCATGTGTCAAGGCTCCCAGATCCCTTTCTTCCTGGTCAGCTCTACTTTATGGCAATTTGGCCTTCCAGATACCTCAAGGACAAGTATAATTAACAAAGGAAAGTATAGAAATTTAGATGAACAGCTTCTTTGCATAAGTTTAAAACAGCGAATGCATTGTATACTATGCAATCTAAAACAATTATCCACTTTAGTTCATTTCAAATTTCCCTATATTGTTGTCCCTCTTTGTACTTGCTACATTCCAATGTTCATTTTCCTTTTTTTATTTTCCTTCACAGTGCATATTAGTCATTGCTCTCTGGCATTATGTTGTAGATTTATTTGCTTATTTTCAGGGTCCCTTTCATGAACAAATGCTCCCCTCATGAAAGGAAGGTTTTCTGTTTTATTTGCCTCTTTTCCCCCCTACACATAGAGAGGTATGGGGCATTCATAATTTTTTAATAATATCTGTTAAGGAAGAAGGAAGTAGGGAGTGAAGGAAGAAAGGAAACAAGAAAAGAAGGAAGGAAGGAGCAGAAGGAGGGAGAAGGGGGCATGATTGGGGCAAGTTTGGCAAAGATGAAAGTTTTAATTTTGATAATAATTATATATAAGACTGAGCACTTATTCTATGTGCTGCTAAGAAACTGATATATACAAATACATATTAAAAGGTAAGATTGGAAAACAAACACAAAGAGGTTCAGTTACCAGTTGATGGTCACACAGCTAATGCAAGTCATTTGGTCTTAATCTCTAGGATGTATTGCTTCTTGCCAATAGTAAGTAACTGATTCACTGAATTAAAAAATGAGAGTTATCATCTATACCTATTCAACCAAGTGACTAGATGAAACAACTCCAAGAAGGTTATTAGTATCTGTTATTGAATTCCATAAGCTCAAAAATTCCTCCTTGTTTAGGCAAATTTACTGTGAACACTTGAGATAAGATGACTTGGGCAGTGTGAGGGAGAGAGAGAAGGACAAGGCTGGATCATACATTTCTTATCCAGACCCAGGATAGATTAATAAATCACAAACCATTGAATTCAGAAGACATCCTCATGAAACTCCAAGGGTATTTCAAGGAACCTTCCCATCTGGAATCTGTGCTGATTCTTTTCATATTGTATTCCTCTAAGGATGACTCACAGGAAATTGAGGTTTCAGAAATATGTTGTGTTTTTTTATGGCATTTCTCTACCTTCACTGAAAAGTTTTAAAGATAAGTGACCTTGTGGTTATGTTTTTTCTCATTAAGTTTAAATAAAGAAACACTTTTTCAACTTTCTTTTTTTTACAACTTCTCTAATTGTAATGATGTTTATACTTACATGGTGATGATGATGATGCAGTAATGAGGATCCTGTTGATTGTAGTATAAATATTCCAGTAAGTGAGGGTAAAAAGAGGGTGGAAAAAACCCTCAATAAGAGATATAATTGCAGTCAACAACAACAACAAAAAAACACAGTTGCTGGGTAAATGTTACATATATAGAGCTACGCTACATATTGTGAGAGTATGAAAAATACATCACTCTGTCTCACAGAGGGCACAATGTTGGAGTCAGAAGTAGACTAGGCCTAGATGTCCCCAGGAAGAGATGAGGCTAGTAGGTATAAAACAGATATCAGGTACAATGACCATACATTCACTGGAAAATGATTAATTTCAACTGGAGGATCACTCGAGCTTTTGTGAAAGGGTGACATTTGAAATTGGTCTTGAGAGATTGTATAGACTTTCTTTAAAAAACACCATGAGCCAGCTACTCAGGAGGCTGAGGCAGGAGAATTGCCTGAACCCAGGAGGCAGAGGTTGCGGTGAGCCGAGATCG